>NW_027509667.1:0-5556 GCF_048541705.1 Temnothorax americanus | reverse complement strand
TATTCTTATTCACTACCACTTACAAAAAATTGGTGTCAGAGAATTAAAAGACAGAAGTCATTACACTCAAAATCAGCCCGTTAGTCAATCGGGAAAAAATTTTTTTACTCGAAAAAATCCTTAGAAATCTATATAAGATTAGGGGGACTTTGGCCCCCGGGATTTCCCCCTTTGTGCGAGCTTCCGGGCGGCGGAGCCGTTGGTCGTCCTTTTCTTCGGCCCCCCCTTAAAAAGCCAGTAAAAAATGGCACGGATAGGGGAACCCGATGTCTAATTAAAAAAAAGTTTCGAGGGCCCTCGCGGGGTTGCGCAGTTTTTCTGCCATTGCCTGAATGTCAACGGAAAAAATTAAAGCAAGGCGGGTAAGGGGGAAAAATTAACTTCTTAAGGTCCCCAAGGCCTCGTATCTAATTGGGAGCGATGAATGGATTAACGAGTTTCCCCCACGGGCCCTATTACTATCTAGCGAAACCAAAAGGGGGGAAGGGTTTGGAAAAATTAGGGGGAAAGAAGCCCTTTTGAGCTTGCCCCTCTTTGGCCATTGTGTTAAAACGAAATGTCTTTTGAATGTGATTCAATTTTTGCTTTTTCCTTTATATGCTGTAAATTTGTAATAAAATCCATGAACAAAGTTGTTGAGGTTTAAACATGCAGAAAGTTACAAAAACTGAATAAAAGATAGCTTAAAGAAGGGTTTTTACAAAAAGGTTTAAAAAAGGATTTAGTTCAAATAAAAAAGATTGTAAAAAATTGGACCGGGTTTTTGCGTTTAGCGAGGATCAAAACCAAGATAAAATTACCGTGTTTGCCAGAAGTAAGGGGGCGGGATCGATCGAGGGCTCGTGCGAAGTTCAAAATAAAGCTCATTGCTAAGGGGGGCGGGGTTTACAAAACTCCGACAAAAGGGCCCTTCATAAAATATTTGCGCAAAAAAAAAAAAAAAAAAAAAAAAAAAAAAAAAAAAAAAAAATTCGCTCGCCCCCAAAAAAGCGTCCACCCTTTCCCAAAAGGCATATGTATCCCTTTTGCAGATTATAACTTGGAATTTTAAACCCTTTAGTATCTATTTTAGTAAAACCCCCTTACCAGGAAATCTTATAGCTATAAATAATTAATATTTAATGTTTTAAAAGACACTTTTTTCAATTTTTAAGAAAATTTTTAAATCACTTTATTTTAGAATCCCTCTACGAAATTCGAAAGTCAGTCTCGATTCGTATCGTTTTTATCTTATCCGCTAAGTCAATTTCCCCATTGCCCATTTTCCCCCCGGTAATAAACTTCGCACTCCCCCTTACGTACTAATCCCAACACCGTGAAAAAACCAAAAGGAGACCCACTAACGTGTAAAGGGTTTTAAATAGCGTTGGTGGGGGAAGGCAGATGTTAATCGTCGTCACCCAAAACCTAACCGTATTGTGTTTGGGTGGGCGACCCGAGGCAAATGGGTTGATCGCGTCGTCGCGCCCTGGCGCCGCCCCCCAACCCTTTTCGCGCTCACCCCCACAATTCCGCCCCCGTGGGTGGAGTGACCCAATGAACAGTGGTAAGGCGCGACAACCGGGCCCCCGGGGAGCCGCCCCCGATTTTGCCGTGGCAATACGCTACCCCGCATAGTCGAGTAGCCACCGGCCAGAAAGTCCCCGGGGGCCAGTCTAGTCGCTAGCTCGCGGGAACCCCACCCTTTGTCCCCCCCTACCGCCTCCCGGGGCCCCGCCCCCCCTTGCCCCCCGCCTACCCTTCAAAAATGAGGAACGGAAAAAAGGGTGGGGGGGGGGGGGTGGAAGGGCGGCGGGGGGGGGCGGGGAGACGGGAAAAAAAAGGGTTCCCCGGGGATCGCGCCAGTATCCCCCCGTTTTACCCCAATCGCCGGGCCTTGCCGCGATCGCGGTCGTTTTTAGTGATTGGCGTGGTGTGGAGGTTTTCCGCGCCGGCAACCTACCCCCTACCCCCCCTTCGGCGCCCCTTTCCCTTCGCCCCCCTCGCGGACCCAAAACCCCCGGCCCGGGTCCCCGTATGGGGGAAAACGCCCCATGTTCTCCGTGATGTGGCTCGGACAGGAGAAAACCTCCGGCAGCCAGTCGGGCAACAACCCCTATATGCGATACAGGCGATATTCCCCTCATACACGCGGGGCCAGAAAATGTACCTAGACACGGGCACGAGTCGCCCTTCCGATAAGAGGGGAAGAGAGTGAGGAGTAAGGGCGAGAGAGAAAAAGGGGAAAGAGAGAGCGAGAGAGTGATAGGTACTCGGGCCAAACCTCCCGTACGGAGAAGCGGGCCTCGCGCGACCCCCTCGAGCCGGCGGGACCAACCGGCCCCCATACGGTTTTCTGGGGATGTTCGCTTTTGAAAAAAGCGGGAAGGGTGGGGACAGGGCCGTCTCCAAAGAAACCCCCAGACCCCCCCTTTTTTTCCCCCCCCCCCCCCTTTTCCCCCCCGTCCCCCCAAAACTCCCCTCGGCTTCTTTACTTTCGCTTGATCTTTGCACGCGGCAAAGGGGTTTTTAGCTAGTGCAAACATTTTCGCGAAGATTATAGGGGTGCGCGACGTAAGTGCCCTATTTTTAGCGGGGGCGGTTTTTCCCCGATTGTGATAATCGATCAAATTTCGTGTCTATGAAAAACCGTGTATCGGGGCGAGGGGGAAGGAAATGACGGTTTTGTTCGAATATTTCTTGAAATTCGCTCTATATTGCGAATTTAATTTGTTTTTTCAGTTCGAGAAATTTGTGTTACCGACCGCGGTCGGCACGATAGTGTGGAAAAGATTTTAATTCTGCAAACAGCTAAATCGCTTTAACCCTTAAAACCTGAAAAATTGTTTTTAGCCCCGTTAAACGGGGTTAAATTATGTTCAAGTTTTGGAAATTTTGTTTTTTTAAACCCGGTAAATCGTTTTTCTCAAAATACGATTTTTTATCTTTACTTTTTTTACCCCGGAAAAAAAGGGAAAAAATTTAAAATTAAAAATTTTTTTAAATAGTTTTTGGATAAAAGGGTGTGAGGTTTTGGGAAATTTTGGGGGAAGTTTAGGTTATAAAACCGCATGGGGTTTTAAAACACCCCGGTGCTGAATCTTTCTGTATTATGAAGATTCCCTTCCCGATTTCGGGAGAGATCGGTGAAAATAAAAATCAAAAATTTTTAAAGTATTATTTTTAAAATAAAGTTTTAAAATTTTAATATTTTTTTCAATCTTTTTTTTTTAATATTAAATTGGGGTTTCACATAAAAATTTAATTTATTAAAAAAGCGATTTAATGAGAAAAAATTTTAAAAATTTTAAAATATTTTAATTTTAATTTCAAAAAAAATGAAAATGTTTTAAAAAACGGACTCTAAAAGTGCCGGGGGGGTTTTTTGAAAACTTTTCATCCTTTATGTATTTTTTTACCAAAAAATCAAAAAACGGAGTCTCTAAAAAATTTTTGAAAAAAAAAAAATGTTTTAAAAAGGCGTCGCAATAACACTTTTTAAAAATTTAAATTTAAAACGATTTTTTTATTAAATTTAACTTAAGGCGGATATTTCCTTATAATAAAAAATTTTTTTACTTTAAAAGTACACTCCCCGACCAGGGGGTTTGGCCGGGGGGGGGGATCCGAAATCCTGCGGGCATTTGGGTAGATGCCCCTGGCGGTACGCGCGAGGGGCTTTACCCCCAAACCCGCCCCCCAGGGGGGCCGTGGGGATGGGGCTTACGAGATTTGCCCGAAACGAAACGAAAATTCTGTCCTTTATTCTCCTGGTAAAGGTAGAAATAAATTCCCGGGGAAAACCCATTTCCCGGGAACGGTGCTCCCAATGGAAAAGCGTTTTAGGCGCCCTGTGTAAATTTAAAAGCAAAGGGAAATGCGGCGTTTTTGCGGTTAACCCGGGGAAAAAACGCTCGGGCCCCGGGTTTGGATGGGTTTGGCACTCGCCGTGTCACGATCTTCCCGCCGCTCGAGAAATAGGGGCCTTCCCCCTAGGCTTGCTCGCGAGGCTGTCTGGTGACCCAAAACTGGGGTAAAAGGGCTCAGTGGGGGCTCCCGGGGTCCTCCCTGAAAACGCAACACCCGGGGGAGAGCTGGCCCTTTCCCGACAGTGTTGCGGTGAGAGGGGGGGGTCAAAGGGCGTTGTGCTCTTTTTTTTTCTTTGCTTTTGGTTGGCCCGGTTTGGCAGAGAGGGCGTCACAACATTAGGTTTGATCAAAGGGTTGGGGAAAACCCTAAAAAGGTTTAATTTAGAAAGCAACCGCCCGGGAATATGGGGGGTGAGCCCTTTCCACTCTTTCGGTTTGTTGCTTTTGTAGAGCAAAAACGCCGGGAAAAAAACTTGGCATCGCGAGTCGCCCGGGACTGGGAAAGTGACGCGCCGCGGGGCAAACCTTTGTTTTCCCCCCCTCGGGGGTTTTTTCCTTTGGGGGAATTGCCGCGAAAAAAAGCAACTGGGCTTTGAGTGCCAAAAGGGGCCCAACCGCCCCCGCTGAGTAAACCGTCGTCGGGGGGAAGCAACACGCCGCGGGGTTTGCCCGCAAAGAAAAAAACCCAAACGCGGGGGAGTACTCGCCCCGGAGGCGCGCGCCGCGGAAAAACTTTGGGTCTGATTGCTAAAACATCCCCAAAAACACGCGGGGCCGATCTTTGAGGGCCGATTCGTCGGGGGAGTAAAAGTCATGATCAAACGGGTGGGTTTAACGCAATAAATGTGTGCCGCAAACACTTTGCCTATCACGGTCAAGGGGCCCAAAATCTACCCCCCCTGGGGTTTTCCCCCCGGAAATACGATTTGGTCGGGCTTTGGCCTTAGCCCCTCGAGGCCAAAGGAGTTAAGGCGATACGCGGGGTTCCCCCGGCTGGGGCCTTCGGGGGTTGCTACCGGCCCTTTCCGGAGGGGGGGGGGGGTTTTGGGGGTGGGGTGGGCGGAGTTTATTGGGTTTGTTTTTTGTCCGTAATTTTTAAAAAAGTCGGGGGGGGCAAAAGAAGCGGGCCGGGGTTTCCGGGGGAATATTTCCCGGAAAAACTAACCCCAATTTGGGGAAATTTGTAGCCCCCGCCCCGTAGGATTTCGGTCATGTTAGTACCTGACCTCTGCGGCCCCTTTTTAAATTGGGAAGGGCCCGGCCTAGCGCCAGTAAAAGCCCTTTGAAACCCCCAGGGGGAAGGGGGGAAGACCCTGCCGTGTCCGGGGGGGAAACCTTTCGGGGGTTAATCGGCCCCCCCGGGGTATGTAGGGGGGATTTGCTTTATCCCCACCCAAAAAATCCTTCTATGGGGGGGAAATACCTGGGAAACCCTCTACCCAAATTTGGGGTGGGGGTTTTTTCGGAGCATACGGCTCAACAAGGGGGGAAGTTAAACCCCTAGCATCAAAAACATCCTTTTTTATAGATCCGTCTGCATGAATAGGGCTGATCACCCCCAAACGCTTTCCACTTTTATTCCCGTTTTAAATAGGGCTTTTTGAACGGTGGGGGGAGAGCCCCTAAAGCTATGGGCTCCAGAAACCGAATCGTTGTTAAATTAAGTACAGCATTTGAAGACCACAAAAAAAAAACCCCAAACCCCACA
>NW_027509666.1:0-5609 GCF_048541705.1 Temnothorax americanus | reverse complement strand
TTAAATTTTTTAAATATAATACCCCATTTTTTATGTCCATGTTTTAAATAAATGTTTTTTTTTTCCCGGTTGTATAATTTTAAAAATAATTCGATTGGATGTAAATATAGAAAGTTAAAGTAAAACATTTTCCGGAAGCGAGCAATAAGTCCATTTTGCGCTTTTTCTTTTCGATATCCCCCTGTTCCCGGGGTTTTCCCTTTCCAACTCTTTTTCGAGACCGATTTTTTTTTTTCACCCCGTAGGGGGTCCATTTTTTCACTCGGAGGATCGCGCCTTTCTCTCTCCGTGCCCGTTTTTTGGGCGGGGGGGTAAGGGGCGACAACCAGGGAACCCACCGAAAAGCGTAATTGTATTTCGCCCCTCTTCCTCAAGATCACCTGGTGTACCCGCCTTCCATGCAAGTTACCAAAGGTTTAAAAGAAAAAAAAATTTTTTCCCCGACGAGGCCCCCCTGCGACGCGTCTCAGCTTTTTTCCAATTTTTGTGCCAAATAGACCACACGGTTTATTTTCCAAAAAAACAAATAGGGTAAAAAAGCGAAAAGGGTGATTGAACACGACGAGGAAAAGGAGAATAGAGGGAAGAAACGTTTCCCACGTTGGAGAGACGAATAAAGAACACCCATCGCAGTAAGTTGACGAGGATAAATTTTTAGAACGCATGGCCCAAAAGTACAGGTTAGGCCGTTCGACCGGACTGGGCCCGGGGGCCGCTTTTCTGCACGAACGGGTTCGACCGGCGAAAGCAAGAGCGTGGCCACACAAAGGGTTAGGCCGTACGTCCCCGGTTAGATCCGGGGCTGCGGACATAGTCCGACCGGACGAAAAGATGCGTGGGCTCACAAAGGTTTAGGCCTTTTTCGTCCCGGATTAGATCCGGGGCCACTTTTTGCAGGACAGGAGTTCGAACCGACGCAAACAAAAGCGCGGGGCCGTGCTACGGGTTTAAGCCGTTTCGTCCCGGCTGACCGAGACCCGCTTGTTAAAAACGAAACTGAGAGCTGGCCTACGTACGGTTTAAAGCCGGCGTTCCAAATTTGACCCCGGGGCCCTTTTTCCCTAAAAAAAGACAGACAAAATTTTTAGAGCAAAAGCGAACGCAAAAATGAGAAATTTTTCAACAAAAATGATTTCAGATCGAAACGACGTTCCTGAGTCGTCCCAACAAGAGCAATCCTTTCGGGACCGAGGCCACCCCCTTAAAAGGGGAAAACACGCCAGGGTTTTGGTCCAAAGGGTCGATAAACCGCTAGAGGCGAACCGGTGACGAAACGTTCTCAAAGCATGGAGACGCTTTGGCATTTGACAAGCACTAGGAGCCCCGAATCGAAAAAATGTACAAAGATGGCAGATCTCTCAAAGCCGGTCCCCAAAGGAAAAAAAATCTTTGCTTTTAAAGAAATACGGAACCCGAAAATTGTTTTCATAAATCCACCCAAAAAACCCCCGAGGAAAAGTTTTCTGAAGCTTCATAACCGAGACACTCGTTTAGTTGACAAGAAAGGAAAAAAGAAAACCTTTTCCCTGGCGGGGGGACAATTTTATCGGATTTACTAAAAGGTAGTCCGTCATAAAAACGCTTCGGGAAAAGATTGAGCGAATGGGAATTTGCAGAGATCTACACGGGAGGAGACTCCACGAGGAGAGCCCTGACCCCCCTAACCTCAAGCATCGGTTAAAACCCCTTAAAAGCTACGTGTGGATGATGGCTTTGGGAAGCATTTTGAAAAACTTAAGGGCAAGAGCTAGAGCTTCCGCTAAAGGTGAGCAAGACAACACCGAAATTCCCCCCGTCGATTAAAAAAACTCCAAAGGTCGTTCCGTAAAGCCCTAAAAACGACATCCACGACGAGGGCGGACAAAAAAAACCCTTTACATAGCGAATGGGAACGGAAGCGGAACAGACGATACCGGGGACACGATCGTACCCCAGAAAAAACTTTTTTAACCGGGGAAGGAAATTTCCCGGGGTTTAGATTTCCATAAAAAAGGGGAAGAAATCCCCAGGGACGCGGTTGTTTAGAAGGATTCGGGAAAAAAGTACCTTTAGAGGAACAATTTTCAAAAATCTTCCCAAAGGGCGGTTTCCCCTTTTCCCTTTTTCGAAAAACCCTTGGAAATTGAAAAGGGGGGAAAAGGGTGGAAAGCAAAGGAAAATTTATATACCCCAATTTTTCCCTTTCGCCGAAAAGCACGGGATAATCGTTTTTTTTTGAATTTGAAAGAATTAAAAATTTTAAGAGGCACTTCAAATTGAGGAATCCCGGCAGCAAGAGATCTTTTGCGCCGGATTTAGGGAACGCTGAAAGAAAGACCATTTTTGTCCCCATTAAAAAACGCACGAAAATACTTACGTTTTAGGTTTTTGGGAAAACTCTCGAGTTTTTTCCTTTTTTTTGGGCTGAATATTCGTTACTATTTACAAAAATTTTGAGACCCCGGGGGTGCAATCTAGAAAGTTGGGACACATCTTGTTACATACCCATGATCTTCTTTAATCGGGACCTTTCAACTTTTCCTAAAAATCGAAGAAACTCGCGATCTATTACAGGAGTTGGTTTTTTTATAATGGGAGAAAGTCAGCCCAACCTCAAAGATTTGAAAAAATCTAGGATTTTAAAAAAAATTCAAAAGGGAATCGAGCTCCCGATTCTAAAAGAATCAAGGTCGTCCCAATCCAAAAATTTGAAAAAATTTCGTCATGACGATACGGGAATTCGGTTTCGTTGGAAAAACTCGAGGCATGCGCGACGGGACGCTACGGTTGGGGGTAATGAAGAGCCTTGAAAAAGGGGAAAAACCGCTAGCATGATGCGAATAAAGACAAATTTTTAAAAGACAAGATCCAAAATAAATTAGGAGGACTAGTTTGGGGAAATCAAAATATGCGGGAAATATCCATTGAGATAGAAAATTTGAACGGAATTTTCTCAGAGCGCCCCCTCAGGGTGGGGTGTAACGGAAAATGAGAAAAACCCCACGGACATTGGGATGAGGAAGAAAGGAAAAAACCCGATTAATTACTTTGGGCTTCTTGCGGCTTCTTTGGGGAAAAGTTTCCAAGATTTGAGAAAATTTTAACGATATTTAGGGTCGATAATAAAAGCATTTCGTATTTCGGGGTGGGTGGCACACGGTACAAAAATCTTTGTAAAACGAAAAATATTTTGGGGCGGTGCGAGCAAAGAAAACTGGGATTTTGCTTCCTTATCCTTCGGAGAAAAAACGATTGTTAAAACAAAAAGAAGAGAACACGAAACAGAATTTTGTCTTCGGGGATTGGTTCAAAGAGATATGTCGGGTGTTTGGGAAAAACCCCAGATTTCCTTTCGCAAGCAGAATAAACGCAAAAAGGCCGTTTTTTCTCTTTGGGGGAAAAGATCCAAAAGCGTTTACTTCGAGCATTTTACAGTCAAATTTCAAAAATTTTTTTACGCATTTCCCCCCCCTTTCGTAATTCCAAAAAGTTGAGAAAGATCCAAACTGATCGGCTCGGGCTAATAGTTGTCCCTCATTTCCCTCACAAGGTGGACCCCCCTTGTATGGACATTTGAATCGGAACCGATTTTTTTCAAACCAGATAGATCCTTTTCTCTTTGTGAGGGAACCACATCCCTTTTGGGGGCGCCTTTCCCTGGTAGCCGGAAATATCATGGGCAAACCCTCGCACTAAAAAGGGAAACCAGAAAACGCCTTTGGGCATAGCCGTTTCTCCTTTAAAACGATTCGTCCCTACTCAGTACGAAACGGCTTACAAAAAAAATGGGCTTTTTTAAAAAAACCACATCGACGCTTTCCCATTCAATCCCGAATATTTTAAGCTTTCTTTCAAGAGAATTTCACACTGGAGCGTCGACGGGACGATAAATAGCTATCGCTCGGCTATCGCATTTATATTGGGACCAGAAATCGGCCAAGACGACAGGGTAAAAAATTTTTGCAGAGGCGTCTCGAAGAAACGACCACCGAAACCAAAATACAATCGACTTGGGACCCAAGGATCGTATAGATTTTTTGGGAAAATGGACACCGACAACGGTTAGACCTAGAAAAATTTTCATTGAAACTCGTCAGCTGCTCGCTCTAATAACAGGTCACAGATTTCAGACCTTAGCACTATAGATGTGCGGAATATCGAAAAGCAAGAAACTTAATCGAGATAAAGATTCAGCGGGGATCAAAACTTCGCGGCCAGGAAGAGAACAACCAACGTTAATATTCCGTTACCTTCAGAATGAGATATCTGCGTGGCATCCACACTGGAAGCGTATATGGAACGAACTCGAGAATTGCGAGCGAGTACAACCCTTTTCTTTTTCGTTCAAAAGCCTTACAAGCTGTATAAAACGCAGACCCTAAGCCGCTGGGTTAAGTCGACACTAACGTAAGCGGAGTGGATACAAGACATTTTCACATACAGCACGCGTCACGCTTCGACTTCAGCGGCCAAAAAAGGGGCGGCGTCAGCCTAGATACAATTAAAGACAGCAGGTTGGACCATAGCTTCAGGACTTCGCCAAGGTCTACAACCCAAGGGTGAGAGAAGAAAAAGAAGTATTTGCAAGGGCAAATTTTAGAACAGTAAGCATTAGGAATTTAAAATCCCTGCAAAAAAAAAAAAAAAAATAAAAAAAAAAAATAAAAAATAAAAAATAAACGCACTTCTGCCGTAATAGGCTTTTAAACGTCTACCGGTGATCTTTAGGAAGAGGCGCGAATACCAAATTTTAGATTAAACGAACTTACCTGTAAGTGAAATTCTATCGTAATTGTATGTAGCGCCTCTTCCGAAGAGATCACTTCCCACCCCCATAGCTAAGGACCTTAGCCCCTAAAAATTACGGCAGCACTTTAAAGAAATGAAGCATGAGACGCGTCGCAGGAGCGCCATCGTAGCGGGGAAAAAGTTTATTTTTCTTTTACCTGTGGTAACATTGGCATGGAGAGGCGGGTACTACCAGGTGATCTCTTCGGAAAAGGGCGCTACATACAATTACGATAGAACTTTACTTTCAGGTAAGGTCGTTAATCGTACAATTTGAATGGGTAATGGCCTCAACCTAGAGGTGGGTCCCGGTTAATGAGGACTCGGGAGAGATCCGGCCGGCGAGATGATGGCGCAATCCCTCCTCCTGCCGGTCCTGCGATATGTATTCTCGCTTCGACCTGATCGCGATTGGGGGGAGACGTTTTCGATGCGACCACGAAGTGGTCGATAATATGGGAAAGTGCTTTCCCTTTTAGAAGCGATTCATTTTTTTCCCTTAGCAGTTATTAAGTAGCTCTGTTTTTTTTGGGAAAAACCAGATCTTCAACAAGTTGTATTCGTAATGGACATTCTCAAAAAAGTTTTAATGTGTTGATACCACCATTTTTCCTTGTGAAGAAAGAATAGAGAATTAAGTTTAAAAAAAATACACATATGCAATTTTAACTAATTCTATACAAGAGAAAATTTCATTTTATTTTTCATCATTTTTAATAGATAATAAAACTTAAACGATATTAATTTATGAAAAATACCTAGAATAAATTTAAAAAAAAATAATTATCATAAAAATAAAAAAAAAATAAGATTTTAATATAATGTAAACCATAACATCTTGA
>NW_027509665.1:0-5614 GCF_048541705.1 Temnothorax americanus | reverse complement strand
CGGACAAAAAAAATGCCAACCCTGTTGCTTTATATATAATATAATAATAGTATAGATTAAATAAATAAATATGTATTTAACGTAAGTCAAAGATAAATCGGTACGTCCGAAATATATTTTCCTTTTGACTGAATAATTAATCCAATTGAATCATACAACTTTATTTTGTATTTTACTACGCAATAAATGTATTTTTTAACTGATTTTTTCAAATCTTTTAGGCCTGTGCTGCTTTTAGCATGCCATCGGCCTTATTTTAAACTCAATTCCTGCGTGACACTGTAAATCCCTTTTATATATTAAACCTTTTTTATACTAAAGTTTTCTCTCTGAAAAAATATTTGCTAGATTATCTTTATAAATAGAGAGATATTTTATAGACTTTATTTCCTTTATTTTTATTTATGAGTATAAAAAGATATCAGTGGTCTTTAAATACTCTCTCTCTCTCTCTCTCTCTCTCTCTTTATATATATATATATATATATATATATATATATATATAATATATATATATATAAATTACGTAAAAACCGACTAAAAGTCCGTTTGAGATTATTTACGCTTCAATTGCGATATGAATCGAACCGATCCAGTGACGTTAGTAATTTTCCTATTCTTATTTTTTGTATACGATCTATAACTATGTATATACATTTCTAATGCAAATCTCAAAATGACAAAATTGACGAAAAGCAAAACTACGATCGTGGATACGTAACGGAATTTTAATATATTTCCAATATTATATTTCAACTTGAGAGAGAGAGAGAGAGAGAGAGAGAGAGAGAGAGAGAGAGAGAGAGAGAGAGAGAGAGAGAGAGAGATATCGGACTATCTTTTATCCTCAATATGGAAGTTGTATTCGCATTAAAAGTCCACCGTAACTTCACATCCCAAAAGAAACCAGAGGAGTGCATAAAGCTTGAAGTTCGAAACTTTTCTATAAAGTTTATTATTATTATTATTTTTTAATAAAAAGAATATTTGAGCTTATGCAATAAAGTACTTCTTGTTGCAAAAAATAAAGCTCAAAATTTAGTTAAGCTTTCGCTGCAATGCACTTTATTGTATATGAATTGTGTGCGTTTTACTCCTAACTTTGGTATAATTGTTTTTAATTAGTATTTCTAATAAAGTCAGGTACTGATTTGCCAAAAAAGAATTACATCGTCTCTGTTTTCATAAAAAATAATAAAATTTCTTTTAAAACTGTTCAATATTTTAACTAGCAAAAGAAACAAAAGTCATCCTTTTATCAACAAAAACATTTGTGTTAAAACTTTTATGTTTAATTTTTAGATAATAACGAATTATGACTCGACTTTTTTAAAACTCGACAAAAGAAAACGTATCGAACAAATCCTAACAATTTTTTCAATTACAAAATCGAATAGCAAATATAAGACGTGTTTGTGTTGCAGAATCGACCAATAAAAATTTGTAATAAAATTAATATAGGTAGTATCTTCCTTGTATAATCATAACAAAGCTCGCGGTTATGAAACAGATCGTGGCTCGTTTGGTCAGAGACTTATTATGTATGCATGTGCGACAATGAAAATGACTTGGTAGCGTACGCGGCAGCATCTCGAATTGCCGGCGCCGCGTCGCGCCAGGCCACGCGGATGGGAGTAATCGATATTTGCGAGCGAGTCGATATCTCACGACAAGGCCACCACGCTACGACCCTTCTACATTATTGATGCTTGACGGACGGCCTTTGTGGAATGAAGTGTCCCGCTGTTTGCGGGTCACCAAGCCTTGGCGTGCCGACGCAACGCGACGGTGTTACGACAGTTTTCTCGATGCACGCTGCTTGCTTTTTCCTCCTTTTCCTCCTCTTCTTCCACTTCCTCCACTTCCTCCTCTTTATACAGGCACATCGACATGCACCTTCTCGATAATGAATGCATCCAGTCGCAAGATAGACTAGTATTTTTCATCATCGCGAGACACGCGCGCAAAGATGGAAAAGCTAATTCAATACTTTCTTCCTTCAGCGGACGACGCGCCAGACAAAGTTGTCTGCATTCGACGCAAGCTGTCTGTATTATTTTATCTCTGCTTTCTTTTTAATACCATTGAACCTTTTCAACTCGAACATATATACGTTTCGAGATTCCCCAATTTAATCTTTTTGATTCCTTATAAATTTTTGAGTATGTATACGTACGTGAAGATTTTGTCAACGTTTAAAGGAGTTTTATGAAGTTTTGTTTTTGTATCGATTTCTTACAAAATGCCAAGTTTATGACTGCTTTTCATTCTTCAACCAAAATCTAACTCTAAAAAGATTATAATATCTGATTAAAAAATGAAATTTTCTTGCCAATGTTGCCCTACAACGATTTACAAGTTTTTTCTTCTTTTTGATTTTTGATTTCTAACCATCAGGGTCACGATATTACGACTTAAATAAAAATTAAGTAGAAAAGTTTAACGAGACAGAGCGAGATACGCGATAAAGGTTTCGCCAAGTTTTTAAAGTCAAAAGCGAGGGTAAGTTGCTTTCGGTAAAGTATAACATTTGTTTTTATGTGCCACTGAAATGATGTGGATATGAGAAACACATTTCTTAGATACGGGAATTGAAACCTTGCCGATTTATGAAAAGCCGTGACAGCTCAACCAATGATCGATACAACCCATCTCGCCTCTTTATTGCATTTACAGCGACAAACATGTCGCGCGCGTGTGTACATGGCATTTGGCATTTGGCATTTGGCAATAGACAATGACACTTAAGTAGCTCTGCGCTTCGCACTCACAAACATCGACAAACTATATATTTCTCATGTTGCAACTTTTTCAATGCATTTCGTTTCTTTTTTATTTTAAAGATTTAAATATGTATGTTTCGGAATTTTTTAATTCTTTTAGATTACAATTCCGTTTAAACAAAGTAATCTTAACAAAGAATATTTGGATAAACTTCCGAAAACGGCCCTCCTCCGATTTCGATGAAACTTTGTGAAAAGCTTCATTTTGGGTCAAAATGAAAGCCCTTAAAAGGAATTTTGGCGACTCCTATGATAAAGCCATTTTTTTAGATAAAATGATAAAAAATATAGGAAAATCTTCATAATTCTACAGGATGTTATAAATTGAATATATACTGTTTGTATTTAAATAATCAAGGTCAGAAGCTAGTATGTATATATATAAACAAGCTTGTAAAGCGCGCCACGAACCCATGTGACATCTCGTTTCGCGTGAAAAGTGTATGCGTGGGGGCAGTAGGTTCCGCCCCTCTACGGGGAGCTCCACATCTTTTAAACTAGACACATAGTGTGCCTTACAAAGTACATGTGTGAACTATTTCGGGACTACCGCACCTCCCCGAAAGCACGGGGAGGGGGGGTTGTGCGTGAACCTCGGTTCGCGTGGAAAGTGTATGCGTGAACTATTTCGGGACTACCGCACCTCCCCCGAAAGCACGGGGGGGGGGGGGGTGCGTGAACCTCGGTTCGCGTGGAAAGTGTAATATATTACAAAGCATATTATTTATATGTATTCTGCTGTAAGTATATAATGAAAACATTAAATCATTAAATACAAACAGTATATATTCAATTTATAATATCCTGTAAAATTACGAAGATTTTCCTATATTTTTTATCATTTTATCTAAAAAAAATGGCTTTATCATAGAAGTCGCCAAAATTCCTTTTAAGGGCTTTCATTTTAACCCAAAACGAAGTTTTTCACAAAGTTTCATCGAAATCGGAGGGGGGCCGTTTTCGGAAGTCTACCCGAATATTTTTACAGAGTATCAAATAAAATATTTCTCTGTTCTCTCTCTCTCTCTCTTTTTTAATCTTAGAGAGCTTAAGAACATTTCACACTACAATCCGGTTAAAGACTTGCATAAATATTTCTCGTGAGATAATAGAAGAATTTATCAGATTCAGCAAGATTTTTTTTTTCACCTCTAGTTTATTGTATAAGCAAGAAGCCGTAAAAGATGCACTTGAGCGCATCGAAATATGCAAACATTATTACATTATATTTCATTAAGTTGATGCGAGACATTTATTGTTTTTCTGTTAAGGTAGTTGTGTCACAAAACCCATTTTCATAGGAATCTTAAAATTTGAACAGCATATTAATGTAAACACGCTCTAGACACACGTGCAAGTAGAAAAAGCTTGACTATACCAAAGTTGAAATAATAATGGAAATCAAACTTAGCACTTTTTACATGTATCGTAGGACGAAAACGGCTTCCTATATCACGTTTGTAATTGTAGCGATCAAACTACTCATAAGATTTTAATGAAAAACAAAGAGATGACAAAAGAGACTTGTAAAAATATTCTTACAAAAGTACAAGACCCTTATCTATTTACTTTTGAAGCAATTGTTACACAAAGTACACAATTTCTCATAGCGGTGGACGCATACGACAGCTAACCTGTAAAAATATTGCAACACTGCGCATATGAAGATTAGATATATATGTAGTTCAGACATTGCTGCTAAAGCTATAAGTCTTTTTTTTAATACTTTTTTTTTCATTAATCTTCCTTTGTAATGTTCAACAGATATTTTTGCTTCTATTTCTTCTATTTATTCAAAATAACCTCGATAGCATACTAATCTCGATGGTATACTGACATTACTGACGCGAGTGAAAACAGTAAAAACAGTACAAGCTCAGTCAAAAGTTTTACACAGATAAGTAGAGTTTTCCGTACATTATCGTATTGCAGTGACCATTATTTTTTATACTGTCGCGATACAACTACCTTAAGGAGGCTCTTACCCGGCTGCTCTAATCAATGTAGCAACCGAAAAATTATCATTAATAATTGGTTATACAATTATCAGAAAATTAAATAAAAAAATAAATAATGATTTTTACATAGTGTAAGAGTAAGTTATATGTTCTATTAGTGTAAATATTAAAATTTATACAATAAGTCAGTTGACTACGTCAGTGCTAAAAAGCAGAATAATAACATGCGCGTGTTACAACGTCGTCTGCAGCAGGTGCAGCAGTCTGTAGCTAAGTGAGGTGTAGCCGTGTAGCGTTGTAGCGATTGATGCGATGAAGAGATGGAGCTAAAAGAAAGATATAACTTGAGAATGCTGAGAGGGAAAATGAAAGGAAAATTCTCGAAAATAAAGGTTGTCAATGCGCGAGAGAATAATTATGCCGCTACCATACAGCGCAGAGAAAAGACATGTGCAAGTGAGGTTAGAAACTTCGCGCTATTTTGACACTCGGAAGATCATTCGCCTAACCTGTCGTACGTCATATTAAAACTACAATATCTTTTATAACTCATCGTCAACACCAAGTTTTCTTCTTATCATTAGAAAGATTATTATTTTAACTACAATTCCTTAGTTTTTTGTTTACCTGGCTCGCAAACTTTTGCTAAGAAAATACATCACTTCCGGTAAAAATTTTAGTGTTTACCATATGCCCTGTGTTAAAAATGCGAATTTCAATACTGATATTTTTAAAATTTTTATCGTCAACCTATGCTAAAATTTTGGGAATCGGTTCGTTGTGGTTCACTTTACAACATAATTTAATTTCATAAAGATCTGTCGTTTTATGATCGAGGTATGGGAAAAATTTTGGCCGTTATTTTTATAGTTA
>NW_027509664.1:0-5630 GCF_048541705.1 Temnothorax americanus | reverse complement strand
ACATTAAATACATTATCCTGTTTATGCCAAACTCTTACAAGCGATGTATCCATTACAGGATACATTTGTTCAGGAAACTTGTTATACCTATAAAATTTCACTTGTTAATATGTGTAGAATATACAAATGACATCAAAATTGGTAGTTTATTAGGGCAATGAACAACTCCGTATGCAAAAGTTAGCGTGTAAAGCATTCTTTGCATTGCAATTTTCTTACTTATGTTGCAGTTTTTTAACTCTATGTTATGTAAATTAATATTTAAATTTTAGCCTTTATTTTTAAAAAGTTGATGCAGATATATGTATATATATTTTTTTTTTAATAGTACACTATAATTATTTTTATTATAAGAATAATATGCGTAAAAATAGAATTGATTATAAACTACATTAACATTTTACATTTTAATCAAGTCTCATGACATGGTTTATATACATGGAGATTTTGCTTATTGTTAGTATCACGAAGTGGTGTTCAAGGATTAATATTGCGAGAAATGATAATTTTACGTACGTAAGGTTTGATAACAAAATTCTTCGGTATAAATTCATTTTCAGGAGGAAATTTCAGATCCGCGCTACGGCCTGCGTCTTCCCACATGTCCATTGTTTCCTCGGATATCTTCGTTTTCTCATATTTAATATCAAACCATACCTCTTTTTTACTCGCTACCTTTTTGCACTCTTTTGCGGCAACGTAAATTCTAATTTTTTGCGGCGTAAAATGTTCTTTTATTAGCTTTTCGATCAATTCTGGTTGCCATGCACGTTGCTCCAAAACGATTTTTTCCATGGGACACTCGTGCAGCTGACGGGTTATTCTACGTATGTCATAATCAGACAAACCGTATATGTTCTCACCATAACTATTATTGATTTCCGACATTTTCTGAATTTCCTATAAATGTAAAATTTTCATATAACTCAAGATGTGATATACAATATTATAATATTAAAGTACAAAGTGTCTAGCAAATTGCAATCCTACAATCTGCCGAGCATTCTACGAAAGATTATATTATTTTTCACTAATTACTTCATAGATCCATTTTTGCGGTCCATCCTCCTTCAGCATATTGATATATTGGAACATTTTTCGAACTATATTATCTACATAGTTAACACCTGTTTTAGTTAGATGAAATAAAACTTTAAAGAAACGTGTGTTTGTGTCCACATGATCAACCATAATTTCTAAATTAGCACACCAATTCTCGGCCTTTAAAACCGATAATAATGAACCTTCGCTTTCGTATTGAAATAAATGCGTAATGTAATCGAGAGGCTATGTTAACAAATGAACAATAAACATTAAACAAAAGTTTTAATTAAAATGTGACATAATAATGTTTCATTATATGTACTACAATAATAACAATTATGTGTTATTATTATCAATTATAGGAAGGGACAGAGAAAAGAAGAAAGAAAGAAATGGAAACAGAGAGAAAATTTTACAAGCATTTTTATAACTTTTGTAACTATATATATATATATATATATATATATATATATAAAGTTGCGTGCACACACATAAAATTTTACAATACAACTGTATATTGTAAAAGGGAGGCCGGGACACCATGAGCTACGGGATACCATGGGTCATTGACTGTTTAGGATAATCCAAAATGTTCAGGTTGATTCTGTTATTTCATATGACAGTTATTTCGTTGTCCATATTTCGTATCTAGATAGCAGTCATCAAAGTCCATAGTCTCGAGAAGCACGTGACATAAATGGTTCTCGTGATGCGTAAATTTCTGTTTAACCATTTGACCTTTACAGTGCCAGACTAGAGTCTAGCTCAACAGGGTTTTCTTTCCCCGCTAATTTTTCCAAGCCCGTTTCCTTGGCAGTGGTTTCGCTATATAGATAGTCAATAGCGACCAAATTTAGAAATGTTTTAATATTGTTTTTGTAGTAAAATATACATGTACTAAAAATTAGGTGTAACTTTCTAACATTTTTTGTCATTTACTAGACTATAGATAATCATGTATCATTTATTTTTTTTTATTATGTTTTTCCGTTTTTTATATTAAAGGGGGAAACCACTGTGACTGCCGGAAAAAATGCTATTTTCATGAATTTTTTTCGCGAGAAATAATGAATTTAATCAAATTGGTTTGTCATTTCGTTAAAGTACATATATTACATGTATTGTAAAAAAAATCATTAAAAAATATTAATATTTGCACTTTTTTAGCGTGTTGTGCCTCGAAACTATATTTTTGTATATCTCGGGTGCTCGCATATCTCGATCAATTTTTATCTGTATGACTTGAAATTTGAACGGAATGATTCTAACAAAATTGTCTATAATTAAGCGTACGTTTTTCTTATTGTACAATTAGCTTTTAAATAACAATTTAAAAAATGGCAAAATTGTTATCTAAATCTCGAATTTTTTTTTTAACTGCCATTTTTTGTTAAAAAGTAATATTTCAAAAAATTTGTAGGCTTACTTGAAACTACATTTGTATAGTTTAAAATGACACCAAAATTTTTAATTTTAGACATCCCATTTTGACAGAGCACGAGCGCCCGCTTTTTTTGCGGAGGTACACGGCACCACATGCTGAAGGCGCAAATATTAATATTTTTTAATTATTTTTTTACAATATATTTAACATATGTACTTTAACGAAATAACAAACCAATTTGATTAAATTTATTATTTCTCGCAAAAAAATGCATGAAGAAAGCATTTTTTTTAGCCGTCACAGTGATTTCCTCTCTTAAGTGCATTTGGGACATCATAGGGCACCCAATGCTGCGGTGCCATGGGTCACACACGCCTCCAAGGTAGATAATAGACAGATAGGTTGATGATAGGTTGATGACATATGTTATTTTTGATTGAAGAAAACATGTGAGAAGTTAGTTTTTCTAAAAAAAAACTGATATTTTAGTAGTGGGTTTTAATATCTTGTTTGTCCTGCCTAATCCTGAACAGTGTCATAAGGAAACGTATCAAATAAATTTTTTTTTAACTATTGTAACTTTTCGTTATTCCTTAAATAAATAAACTTAGTTTTGTGTGTGATTTATAGTGCTTCAGTGACAGACCCATGGTGCTCCGGGTATGTGGCACTTTGGGTAATTTCTCAAAAAATGTTTTAATTTTTTTCTCAAAAATTAATCAATATTTGCCAAATACGCTAAATAAATTTTAAAATATACATAGTGCTTTAATTATTCAAAAAAAATGAGACAAAGAATTTTATGTTTAAAAGTACTTTTTAGAGTTTGAATTTTTATGGTGTCTCGGTCTCCCCCCTACATATATATGTATTAAATAAATTAATATATACAAGATGTCCCAATTTTTTGCAGACAAACTTTAGTAGCATGTTCTTTAGGCAGAAATAAGAAAAAAATGTTATATAAACATTAGGTTATAAAAACATTAGGTCTTGAAATGCTTTTTATTACAAAGTTATAGCAAAAATATGAAATATATATGTAAGAAACAATTTAACTTAAGTTTGCATCATAAAGTGCCGCCCGTCCATACCAATACAAGATATACATCTATTTAACAGTACTCACATGTGTTGGCGAGATAGTAAAGGTATATATATATATATATATATATATATATATATATCTTTGAAACCAATCGTTAAATCGTTGCTGAGAAAGTTAAAAGAAAAAATGTGCATTTAAACGTTTTGACAAGAAATGGAGATCAATTAGCATATCGTTGTATGTGCCCATCCATACATTACAGTTGAATTTTAACGACAGAGTCATTAAAGAGCTGTTTCTCGAACAGCATATGGATTTTCGTGACCATGGTTGTTACGAAAATTGAAAACATCGCCTCTTGTGCGTGAATGTAGTTCTCTATTATATATGTCAAGGTCAAGATCGCAGGAGATTTTCCTTTAAGCTAAATAATTACCACCTCATCTAACGGCGTACTATTTATGTACGGCGTGTCACTTCTTCCATACGAAATTTTAATTTTTGCTATAACTCTGTAATTAAGCATTGTAGGACCTACGTTTGTATAACATTTTTTCTTATATTTCTGCTCATAAAACATTCTATTAAAGTTTGTTTAAAAAAAACTTGGGACTTATGATAATGGCAATTATGCAGAGATAAAGACCACTTTTTTATTTTAATAATTTTGAGATATATTATTAAGGTCATTAGCTTCATCAATCTTTAAAAGGCTTTAATTAGCGATGTTTATTAAAAATTTATTAACAACACAAATTTATGAGTAGAACGTAATTTTTTTGTTAATAACTTTTTGATGAACAATGACCCCCCCCATCGACTAAAACTTTTTAAATATACATTATACTTGTTGGTCATTCGTTACTTCGTTAATAAGCTGATGACTTTGATACTATATTTTAAAATTATTGAAATCGGAAGGAGTCCCTATCTTTCTGTATAATTACCATAATTATATTTAAAAGAATTAAGATAAAATATTCGTATAAACTGTATAAAGTATTAAAGGAAAAGTGTATTATATTACCATCCGGTGTTCAGGCTTTATTTTAAGTAAAGTAAACGAAATGCATAACCATTTGATATTACGTTTCGGAACGTAGTACCATTTAGTGTTAAAATCTTCATCTTTGATTGGATGTTCAAAATACGTAGAAAGTTTAACTTTCCTGTTTTTTACATTACAAAAGCATTCTACTACCATACTTTCGAGAACATCTAAACTATCTAAAGAAAAAATTTATTTGTAGATGTAACATACATACGCTACATAAATATGTAACAAAAAATTATTATATTTGTTTATGGCAAAAAATATATTTTTTTCAAAAAAAAAAAAAATGTTATTGAAAATATATTTTACTTTGTGTTGCGATTAGTTTTTTTTTTCCACATTTTAATCAAACCTTTTTTAACCTTTTGAGGCCACACGGGGTCAAGAGGTGCAAGTGCATGGATCGTGAAAACATGTGCCCGCAACAAGAACTTCCCCCCCCTGCGAGGAACGGCGGATTGGAGTCGTGGTCCTTCCAATCCGCCGTACATAAGAAAGCTTGGACAATGGGCTGGGAGAACAATCTCCCGGGAAGGCGCCAGACTGGCGTGTCCCGGGGGAGCATCGGAAGAATCACAGCGTTTCCCGGGGCTCCCCCAGTCAAAGCACCGTGAGGACCATCGTGGAGTTTTAGCCGGTAAAAATCCGGCACTCTCTTCGCCTTTCACGGAGGCGATAAGGTCTTCCCCCTCTCACAAAAGGGGGCTATCGGTCGAATGGCCGGTAATCAAAGATTTCTCCACGTAAAAAAAAGCCACACGGGGTGGCGGCCACCCCGACCAAACTTCAGGACCCGATATGTTTAATTCCTGATTTTTTATCTTAGTTACCTTTTCTGATATATTTATGTAATATTTGTTAATAAAAATACATTAGTTTACTTTTAATTAAAAGTACATAAATTAAAATGTGAAAATACGCGTTTGCTTTATTTACCCAAAATCTCAACTTTGATCCTCCAAGTAATTGTTTTTGGGAACGCCCATATAAAACATATTTTTTTCCTTAAAATAACACATTTTACATAATTTTTTAATGAGCGCTACTTAATATCGAATCTTGAAAAAAATACGAATGTTTAAATTAAAAATGGCTGCCAA
>NW_027509663.1:0-5653 GCF_048541705.1 Temnothorax americanus | reverse complement strand
GCGTGATCTCAGGAGCGTGTGCTATAAGCATGATCGAACTCACACGAATAAAATTTTGAAATTTTAACGTCTAACATTGCTCGTTATTGGCCGGCAACCTATTTATAATTTCAAAAGCCTTAAACAAAATCAGCCTATCTGTATAATAGGGGAGAAGGAGGCACTTTAAGACAGAGGCAGTTTAGGATATCTTGAATAAAGAATAAATTTGTCACTTTTTTTCATGTTAAACGCATTTTTCGGTTGGCAACCGGTCAATAGATAAACTTCACATGAGAGCTTCCGCGCTGTTAGCTGTCAAACTAATCTACAAACTGTTAGTGATTTTCGCTGGCTGTTGTAATTATTTTGGCTCACAATGTAAGTATTTTTATATTAAACTATTGCTCAAAAGGAAATTCACTTGTATGTTCTGGTTATGATCATATGTTTTGCGTTGTAATGAGCAAAATACAACAACATAATAAAATAAAGTGTGCAAGTAGAAACTTGCACATTGCTTCCTCATAGTTATTAAGTGTGCAAGTTGAAACTTGCACATTGCTTCCTCATAGTTATTAAGTGTGCAAGTTGAAACTTGGACATTGCTTCCTTAGAGTTATTAAGTGTGCAAGTTGAAACTTGGACATTGCTTCCTTAGAGTTATTAAGTGTGCAAGTTGAAACTTGGACATTGCTTCCTTAGAGTTATTAAGTGTGCAAGTTGAAACTTGGACATTGCTTCCTTAGAGTTATTAAGTGTGCAAGTTGAAACTTGGACATTGCTTCCTTAGAGTTATTAAGTGTGCAAGTTGAAACTTGGACATTGCTTCCTTAGAGTTATTAAGTGTGCAAGTTGAAACTTGCACATTGCTTTCTTAGAGTTCTTAAGTGTGCGAGTAGAAATCTGCATATTGGTTCAGTTTTTAAGTGGGCAAGTATATTTTTATTTTTTTATTTTAGTGAATGTACATAATTATGTATACAAGCTCCTAAAGAGTTAGGTGTGCGAGTAGAAACCTGCACATTGCTTGATTAGAGTTTTTAAGTGTTTAAGTAGAAACCTTCGCACACAAAGCTTCCTCTATGAGGAAGCCAAAACAAATCTACTTCAAAGTAATTAATTTTCACTTACTTTTTCTATATTCCTCCCTTACATTCATGAGATCAGCCATGTCATCCATTTGTTAGGTATCGTGAGAAATATATATATATGTATATCAAAATATATATATTACGTTTTTTTATAAGTACCCGTATTTGAAAAGCAAATATAATCTGTGAAACAAGCAACTTATTTAGTCTTTTTTTTAAATTGACAATCAATAGATGCTTGTTTCACAGATCAAATTCGTAGAACAAATATGTCGATTCAAAACGATAAAGAGGAGAATATAATGGAATTGCAGAAAATAAATAAGAAGAAGAAGAAAGAAGAACCAAAAAAGACGAGGGAAAAAGAAATAAACAAGGAAATAAATAAAGAAAGGTTTGTACTCTTTTCCTTTATTTTTAGATTGTCACTATTAAAGAAACAATCTTAGAACATTATGTCAATTCTCAAATACTTAGGAGACTGGAAAAAAATCAGAAAGAGCAAGAAAAAGAAAGAGAAATGGAACGAGAACGGAAAAGAGAAACCGACCCAAAGCAGAGAAGAGAAGAAGAAGAGAATGGAGAGAAAGAAATTGAAAAAGAATTAATTTTAGAAGAAGAAGAAGACGATACGAGGTATGTAAGATTAATTTATAACGTATAATTACAAAAGGTTATAAATTAAAATATAATCTCCGTCCATAACCGTTTCCTTTTTTTAATTTTTCATTGAATTTTACGTCTTCTTCCCTCTTTTCATTATTTTACTATTTATATTTTTGGAATAGATATTACTCATCAAGAGCGCATTTATTGAGAGGCAGAGGGAGTTGGAGAGGTACAGCGCACTTATTGAGAGGCAGAGGGAGTTGGAGAGGTACAGAATGGAAAGGAAGAGGAGGATGGAGAGAAGGTGAATGGAGAAGAGGCGGATGGAGAAGAGGAAACTGGAGAGAAGGAGAATGGCGAGGAAGAGGATATAGAGGAAGATGGATAGGAGGATTGAGAAGATTTAATAGGGGGCGTTCAGGACCCGTTACTACAGGCCCTGTTTACATTTTTCAGAATTGAAATTTATTATTTGTTTTTGTTATTATATTATTTAATATTGTATTTCAATTTTAATTTAATGTTATATTTAAAATGTAATCTTTGAAAATAATAAAAGCGTTAAATGTGATTTAAAATAATAAACGTTTATATTTTATATAATTTTTTTTTAAATAATTTTTATAATTTTTTTTTAAAGTATTTTTTTTTAATTAAATAGAGATTAAAGATTGTGATAAGCAAATCAACTTTAACCCTTAGAGACTATACGTGAGGTCTTAACCGCTTGTTAAAGAATAATGTTAGAAAATTTATCTTAATTTTGTTATATTTTATATATAAAATATTGACAACTTTTCTAATTCTATTATTTTCTTCAGTCTTTTCTACCTCTCTATTTTATATATAATTGATTCAGATTTGGTTGATCAGATCCTGTTTTTTAAAACTTCTATATATGTACAAATTCTCCGAAATTTCAAATGTGTGTAACACGAGATCTAATCAATCAAATTTTAATGAATTATATATGAAATAAGGGTAGAAAAAACTCAAAAATATAATAGAGTTAAAAATAGATCGCTATCTCAAATATTGAGAAAGCTGCAGCGTAAAACACATTTTTCAAAAAATGAAAATCTGCATAAAATCTATACCGTTTTATGGATTTTAAAAAATTTGAGGAGGACATACTTTCTATGATACTCTATTTGTGTGCAAAATTTCAACCCGGTATCTAAAAAATTGTAGAAGTAGATGCGTGTACAAAAAATCCGTACACACACACACACACACACACACACACATACATACATACTTCCGGACATTTTTTACTAATACGATTTTTCGAGATAAAACCGAAGCTATCAAATATGAACATTTTAACTCGATTTCAATTATTATATAAATTAGAAACTGTATGTATAATTCTCCGAAATTTCAAATGTGTGTAACACGAGATCTAATCAATCAAATTTTAATGAATTATATATGAAATAGGGGTAGAAAAAACTCAAAAATATAATAGAGTTAAAAATAGATCGCTATCTCAAATATTGAGAAAGATGCAGCGTAAAACACATTTTTCAAAAAAATGAAAATCTGCATAAAATCTATACCGTTTTATGGATTTTAATAAAATTTGAGGAGGACATACTTTCTATGATACTCTATTTGTGTGCCAAATTTCAACCCGGTATCTAAAAAATTGTAGAAGTAGATGCGTGTACAAAAAATCCGTACACACACACACACACACACACATACATACATACTTCCGGACATTTTTTACTAATACGATTTTTCGACATTTTAGAACATTCTAAACCTATTTCCATCAAAATCTCGAAAAAAAATTTTTTCACCATCACAAAGCTTCCTCTATGAGGAAGCAAAAGAGATGGAGAGTATCCTGAGACGGAAGGAAAAGTGATTATTCCTGCAAATCTAGGTTTAGTAGTAAAAAGCCTAGAGAGTCTTATTAATAAGATATACCCTGATATTGCGGATATCAAAGAAAAATCTATGGATTGGCGAGCGTGCCATTCTGACCCCTAGGAATGATAAAGCTGGTGTCATTAATAACATTCTTCTTAAATCATTCGAGGAAGGAGAAATGAATTACAGATCTGTGGACTCGGTGGTAGATACGGATGACGCGGTCAACTACCCAGTAGAGTTTCTTAACACAATGAACCCTCCTGGCTTACCAGCCCATAAGCTTTTTCTTAAAGTGGGGGCACCAGTGATGTTGTTGAGAAATTTGAATCCGCCAAAACTTTGCAATGGCACAAGGCTTCAAGTGAAGGCTCTACATAGAAATGTTATCGAGGCCACAATATTCACCGGATGTGCACGGGGAGAGACGGTATTTATACCACGCATACCACTAATATCGTCAGAGTATCTTTTTGAGTTTAAGAGGTTGCAGTTTCCTATCAAAGTTTGTTTTGCGATGACTATCAACAAGTCCCAGGGGCAGTCGTTAAAAGTAGCAGGAATTGATTTAAGTGAAGACTGTTTCTCACATGGGCAGTTCTATGTGGCATGTTCGAGAGTGAGCTCACCAAACAGTCTTGTGATACTAGCGCCTGAGGGGAGAACCACTAATGTGGTATACAAAGAAGTTCTAAAATAGAAAAAAAAGGTTGTAGATATTTTTGGAGCATTTTTAAAAAAAAATTATGATAAAAAATATAATGTTCGCATGAGAGAGAAAAACATGTATGTGAAAGACATCATGCCTGTTTGAGAAAACAAATAAGGAGAAAAACATGTGTGAAAGAGGTTTATATAATTTTGCTAATTTTTATGGAAAAAATGACCTAATTTTAAAAAAGGTGAGAGAGTAAAAGACACCATGTCTGTAAGAAACACCATATCTGTAAGAGACACCATGTCTGTAAGAGATACCATGTCTGTGAGAGACATGTATTTAAAGTAATTAAATACGGGAAGAAAGCACGGATTTCTTTACAGTGGAATAGGCCTACTGGGGAAACCACTAAAAAAAAAAACGCATTTATAATAGTACCTCAAGGGTGATGCGGAAATCTATTGGCGTTAAATGTAAATATACGCTATCATCTATTTGCGTGTCTCATTAAATATGTCTTTCAGGGCGTGTCCTCTGGGGCGAAGCCCGGGTAACCAGCTAGTACATATATATATATATATATATACACACATACAGAGAGAGAGAGAGAGAGATTGTAATTCACTTTTAAAAGAGCTTATTTGTCGCTCATTGTTTACTACAAAATTATTAATCAAATAAATTAAATGGAAAGAACGTAATTTGCAACCATAATTTGTTATTAGGAAAATGCAAAAGAGACTGAAGAAACCATTCATAATGGTGGAATTTACTAACTATTCGAAAGACAATGAAACAGCCGATATTGATGTGGTTCCCAGCGAATGGATTTATTATGATGAAAAGGAGAACACCTGTAAGACTCCATATCCTGATCCACCATACAACGAGTATATGTGTAAATTACTACATACACGTGTGAAGAATTTATTGCCGCCGTTATCAAGCTGGCCAAATTGGCCCATTATTATTAAAGGATCTGCAAGTAAATAAATAATCTTGTACATATTTATAAATGCTGTAGTAAATTTTCATAATGACTATCTTGAATATTATTATTACAGAAGATTATAAAACTGCAGAAAGTAGATTACAAAAGTTGAAAAAAGAAGCATTTGCATTTAGTACTGATGTTGAAGGATCAAACTCTGTAAATAAAGCCGAAAAATACACTAAAGAATATCGTAAATAGCGCTTCAGAAGCTTTCCCAAGTACCAGGCATAGGAGAAATTCACAGCAAAACCAATAAGTTAATGGTAAATTATAACTTCGTTTATTAGTATTTAAGGAGAAGCTTGCACTTTAACGTTTTTATATTTGAAAGTTATTACATATGTTATATGTTAGAATACCCCTTGAAATTTATAAATTTTATAATATTACTATGTATATACATATACATACAAACATATATACAAGGTGTTTTAAAATAAA
>NW_027509662.1:0-5741 GCF_048541705.1 Temnothorax americanus | reverse complement strand
ATTTCCGTGCATTTGCCCTAGCGGAGGGGTAACGACCGCGAGCGAAAGCAACACGCCGCGCGGGACTTGGAAATAATTCGGCCCCGTACGGACGCCGGAGGTAACGACCGCGAGCGAAAGCAACACGCCGCGAAGGGGCTGTGTATATTTTAGAACTTTCACACCCACAGCAGCACCAACGCACCGCAGCATATTTGAATTTCGGCATGCCCGGAGGGTAACGCCGCGAGCGAAAGCAACCGGCGGACTTGGAATAATGCCCGACGGAGCGGAGGAACGCGCGAGGAAGCAACACGCCGCGCAGAGGACTGGTATATTTAGACACGTCCACCCACGCACGCACACACACGCACACGACGCATATTTGAATTCGTGCATTTGCCCAGCGGAGGGTACGACCGCGAGCGAAAGCAACACGCCGCGCGGGACTTGGAAATAATTCGGCCCCGTACGGACGCCGGAGGTCACGACCGCGAGCGAAAGCAACACGCCGCGCGGGACTTGGAAATAATCCGCCCCGTACGGACGCGGAGGTAACGACCGCGAGCGAAGAACACGCCGCGCGGGACTGATAATTCGGCCATCGACACGGAGGTAACGCCGCGAGCGAAAGCAACACGCCGCGGAGGATGTGAATTTTAGGACGTCACACACACGCCGCACACACACGACACGCCGCAGATTTGAATTTCGGCCCCTAGCGGAGGTAACGACCGCGAGCGAAAGCAACACGCCGCGCGGGACTTGGAAATAATTCGGCCCGTACGGACGCCGGAGGTAACGACCGCGAGCGAAAGCAACACGCCGCGAGAGGACTGTGTATATTTAGACGCGTCCCACTCACACGCACGAACACACACGCACCGCACGCATATTTGAATTTCCGTGCTTTTTTTTTTTTTTTTTTTTTTTTTTTTTTTAATTTTTTTTTTTTTTTTTTTTTTTTTTTTTTTTTTTTTTTTTTAAAAATTTTTTATTTTTTTTTTTTTTTTTTAAAAAATTACCATTTTTACCCTTTAAAAAAAAAAAAAAAAAAAAAAAAAAAAAAAAAAAAAAAAAAAAAAAAAAATAAAAAAAAAAAAAATAATAAAAAAAAAAAAAAAAAAAAAAAAAAAAAAAAAAAAAAAAACCAAAAATTTTTAAAAAAAAAAAAAAAAAAAAAAAAAAAAAAAAGGCAAAAAAAAAAAAAAAAAAAAAAAAAAAAAAAAAAAAAAAAAAAAAAAAAAAAAAAACAGCAGCACACACACGCCGCCGTTGAATTCCGGCATGCCGCGGAGAAGACGCGAGCAAAGCAACGCGGGGATGGAATGGCGTACGACGCGGAGTCCGACCGGAGCGAAAGACACGCGCGGGGATGGAATTTGCGGACGCGGAGGACGACCGAGGCGAGCAAAAACGCGCGCGGGACTGGAAATAATTCGGCCCCGTACGGAGCCGGAGTAACGACCGCGAGCGAAGACACGCCGCGAGAGGACTGTGAATTAGACACGCACACCACACGCCGCACCACCGCACACACGAATGATTCCGGCATGCCAGCGGAGGAACGACGGAGCGAGCAACACCGCGCGGGATTGGAATAACGGCCCGTACGGACGCGGAGGTACGACGCGGCGAAAGCAAACGCCCGGGACTTGGAAATCGGCCGTCGGACGCCGGAGGTACGACGCGAGCGAAGCACACGCCGCGGGACGGAAAGCGGCCCGACGGACGGAGCCCAGCGAAGAACCCGCGGAGCGAAAGCAACACCCCGCGCAGGACTTGAATTCGGCCCTACGAGGGTACGACGCGAGCGAAAGAAACGCCGCGGGACTTGGAAATAATTCGGCCTCGTACGGACGCCGGAGGTAACGCCCGCGAGCGAAAGCAACACGCCGCGAAGAGGACTGTGTATATTTTAGACACGTCACACTCACACGCACGCACACACACGCACACGCACACGCACGCATATTTGAATTTCCGTGCATTTGCCCTAGCGGAGGTAACGACCGCGAGCGAAAGCAACACGCCGCGCGGGACTTGGAAAAAATTCGGCCCCGTACGGACGCCGGAGGTAACGACCGCGAGCGAAAGCAACACGCCGCGGGGCGGATATTGACATCAACCCGGCACCACAGCACGGCAGAACGACCAAGCACAAAGCAACACGCGCGATGAATATTGCCCTAGCGGGAGTACGACGGAGGAAGAACACGCCGCGGGACGGAATTGCCGTACACGCGGAGGACCGCGAGCGAAAGCAACACCGCGGGATTGGAAAAATTCGGCCCGTACGGACGCGGAGTACGACCGCGAGCGAAAGCAACACGCGCGAGGATGGATATTAGACACGTCACACCACAGCACGCACACAAGCACAGACGCATTGAATTCGTGCATTGCTAGCGGAGGTAACGACCGCGAGCGAAAGCAACACGCGCGGGGACTTGGAAATGGCCCGTCGGACGCCGGAGGACGACGCGACGAAGCAACACGCCGCGGACTGAATTAGACGACCCGGCAACAAGCGCCGATGGAATTCGCCAGGACGGGAGTAACGACAGCGAGCGAAAGAAACGCGGCGGCTTGGAAATAATTCGGCCCGTAGGACGCGAGGACGACCGCGACGAAGAACGCGCGAGAGGACTGGTATATTAGAACGTCACACCACACGCAGCAACACACACACGCCGCATTTGATTTCCGTGCATTTGCCTAGCGGAGTAACGCGCGGAAGCAACGCGCGGGACTGGAATGGCCGACGACGCGGAGGTCGACGAGAAGCAACCGCGCGGGAGTGTATTTAGACAGTCCACCACCGCACGAACACACGCACACGCAGATTGAATTCGATGCCCAGCGGAGCGAACGACGCGAGGAAAGCAACACGCCGCGGGGATGAAATAATTCGGCCGACGACGCGGAGGTACGACCGGACGAAGCGATGAAAGCAACGCAACCGCGACGCGCGAGGCTGTGTATATTTGAACGTCACACCAAGCACGCACACACGCACACGCAGAATTGAATTCCGTGCATTGCCCTAGCGGAGGAACGACGCGAGCGAAGCAACACGCGGCGGATGAAAAATTCGGCCGTACGGAGCGGAGGTACGACGCGAGCGAAAGCAAACGCGCGGGACTGGAAAAATCCCCAAGCCAGAACCACGAACCGCGATTGAATCGTCGAGCGGAGGTAACGACCGCGAGCGAAAGCAACACGCCGCGCGGGACTTGGAAATAATTCGGCCCGTACGGACGCCGGAGGGTAACGACCGCGAGCGAAAGAACACGCCATATTTAGAACTAACCACGCAGCACACCCCAACGAGCATGATTCGTGATTGCTAGCGGAGTAACGACCGCGAGCGAAAGCAACACGCGCGCGGATGGAAATAATCGGCCCGTACGGACGCGGGGTCACGACCCGCGAGCGAAAGCAAACCGCGACGGAAATACGGCCCGTCGGCGCGGAGGTAACGACGCGAGCGAAAGCAACACGGGCGCGGAGGACGGTAGAAATACGGCACCACGCGACGCTAGAACGGACCGAACACCAAAGCACAGCCGCGATTGGAAATTTCCCGTGCGCGGAGGTAGACCGCGAGCGAAGCAACACGCGGCGGGATTGGAAATAATGGCCGTACGGACGCCGGGGTACGACCGCGAGCGAAAGCAACACGCGCGGGGATGTGATATTGGCCCGACGCACGCCGGATTAATTCGTTGCCGCGGACGACCGCGGGTGCGAACAAACCGCCGCGGCGAAATAATTCGGCGTAGGCGCCGGAGGTACGACCGCGAGGAAAGCAAACGCGCGGGATGGTAATTTGACAGTCACCACAGACGCACACAGCACACGCAGCAATTGAATCCGTGCATTGCCAGCGGAGGTAACGACCGCGAGCGAAGCAACACGCGCGGGATTGGAAATAATCGGCCGTACGGAGCGGAGGAACGACGCGAGCGAAGAACAGCGCGAGAGGACTGTGTATATTTAGACACGTCACACCACAGCACCAACACGCACACGAGCAATTGATTCGGCATTGCCTAGCGGAGGTAACGACCGCGAGCGAAAGCAAACGCCGCGGGATTGAAATAATTCGGCCGTACGGACGCGAGGTAACGCGCAGCGAAGAACACGCGCGGGGATGGTAATTAGCGTCACCCAGCACGCACAAGCACACGCACATATTGAATTTCGGCGCCGGGAGTGGGGGTAAGCCGGCGAAGCACACCCGGGATGAATATCGGCCGAGCCGGAGTAGAGGAGCGAAAGCAGCCGGCGGATGGATATGGCGTGACGGGAGGTAGACGCGAGAAGACACCCGCGGGGAGGATTAGCCGACGCACAGCCGGGCTGGGACCGGAGAAGCAAAGCCCGGATGGAAATTCGGCCGACGGACGGAGGAACGACGCGAGCGAAGCAACCGCGGAGAGGATGGTAAGTTAGACACGTCACACCCACACGCACGCACAAACGCACACGCACGCATATTTGAATTCCGTGCATTTGCCAGCGGAGGTAACGACCGCGAGCGAAAGCAACACGCCGCGCGGGACTGGAAATAATTCGGCCCCGTACGGACGCCGGAGGGGTAACGACCGCGAGCGAAAGCAACACGCCGCGAGAGGACTGTGATATTTAGCACGTCACACCCACACGCACGCCACACACGCACACGCAGCATATTTGAATTTCGTGCATTGCCCTAGCGGAGTAACGACCGCGAGCGAAAAGCAACACGCCCGCGAGACTGGAAATAATTCGGACCCCCGACGGACGCCGGAGGTACGACGCGAGCGAAAGCAACACGCCGCGAGGGACTGGATATTGACACGTCACACCCAACGCCGACAAAGCACACGCCGCAGATCCGTGATTTTAGCAGTACCCGAGAACACGCCGCAGCGAGGCAACAGCGACACCGCGGGGACTTGAAATTCGGCCCTACGGACGCGGGGGTAACGCCGCGAGCGAAAGCAAACGCCGCGCGGGACGGAAATAATTCGGCCCGACGGACGCCGGAGGTAACGCCGCGAGCGAAAGCAACACGCCGCGGAGGATGGAATTAGACACGTCACCCACGCACGCACCACACACGCACACGCACGCATATTAATTCCGGATTTGCCTAGCGGAGGTAGGGACCGGGAAACCGCGACAGCCGAGCGAAAGCAACACGCCGCGCGGGACTTGGAAATAATCGCCGTACGGACGCCGGAGGCGGAACGATCGCGAGCGAAAGCAACCACGCCGCGAGAGATGTGATTTTAGACGCCACCAACGCACGACACACACGCACACGACGCAATTGAATTCGTGCATTTGCCCTAGCGGAGGGGTAACGACCGCGAGCGAAAGCAACACGCCCGCGGGGATTGGAAATAATTCGGCCCACGGTACGACGCCGGAAGCAAAGGGTGGTAACGACCAGCGAGCGAAAGCAAACGCCGCGAGAGGACTGTGTATATTTTAGGATCACGTCACACCCCACACGCACGCACCACAACGCACACGGCACGCATATTTGCAATTTTCCGTTGCATTTGCCCCCTAGCGGAGGTACGACGCGAGCGAAAGCAACACGCCGCGCGGGACTTGGAAATAATTCGGCCCCGTACGGACGCCGGAGGTCACGACCCGCGAGCGAAAGCAACACGCCGCGCGGGATCTTGGAATAACGCCCCTACGGACGCCGGAGTACACCGGCAAGCACACGCCGAGGGATTGAAGCACGAACACGCCGCGGGACA
>NW_027509661.1:0-5773 GCF_048541705.1 Temnothorax americanus | reverse complement strand
GGGGGGGAAAAGGCGAGCGAAAGCAACACGCCGCGCGGGACTTGGAAATAATTCGGCCCCGTACGGACGCCGGAGGTCACGACCGCGAGCGAAAGCAACACGCCGCGCGGGGCCTGGGAATAATTCGGCCCCGTACGGACGCCGGAGGTAACGACCGCGAGCGAAAGCAACACGCCGCGAGAGGACTGTGTATATTTTAGACACGTGAAGGGCACACGCACGCACACACACGCACACGCACGCATATTTGAATTTCCGTGCATTTGCCCTAGCGGAGGTAACGACCGCGAGCGAAAGCAACACGCCGCGCGGGACTTGGAAATAATTCGGCCCCGTACGGACGCCGGAGGTAACGACCGCGAGCGAAAGCAACACGCCGCGAGAGGACTGTGTATATTTTAGACACGTCACACCCACACGCACGCACACACACGCACACGCACGCATATTTGAATTTCCGTGCATTTGCCCTAGCGGAGGTAACGACCGCGAGCGAAAGCAACACGCCGCGAGAGGACTGTGTATATTTTAGACACGTCACACCCACACGCACGCACACACACGCACACGCACGCATATTTGAATTTCCGTGCATTTGCCCTAGCGGAGGTAACGACCGCGAGCGAAAGCAACACGCCGCGCGGGACTTGGAAATAATTCGGCCCCGTACGGACGCCGGAGGTAACGACCGCGAGCGAAAGCAACACGCCGCGAGAGGACTGTGTATATTTTAGACACGTCACACCCACACGCACGCACACACACGCACACGCACGCATATTTGAATTTCCGTGCATTTGCCCTAGCGGAGGTAACGACCGCGAGCGAAAGCAACACGCCGCGCGGAACTTGGAAATAATTCGGCCCCGTCCCCAGTAAAACAGGAACGTGGAATCCACGTTTCTTTCATGTGGACCAGCGACGTAGAATTCACGTAGACAATCGAGTGGATCATCCGCTTAAAAACGGTAGTCGGATCCACGTGGATGAGATCATCGATTCGACGTGGAATTTACGTGAAAGTTTCACGTCCCTTACAGAAAAAAGTAATAAAAATACACAGTAATAAATTACTGGATTACTGGTGCTTATTATTGTTAGTATTGAATTACTCACTAAAAAAAAACCTCTTAATACTAGAGGACACTGATTTCCGATATTTACCCGGCATAAAAAAAATTATTTTTATTGAAGATTTATTACTAATTTATAACTAAATTTGAATTTGTTTCTTAAGATGCAGTCTATGATTATAAATATTTTCTCGTATTTGAAAAACTCAGAAAAACACACTTACCTTGGTGGGATTCGAACTCGGGACCTCTGGATCGTGAGCTAACTGCCTTACGTGGTAGACTACTTCTTAATTAGATGTAAGTGTTATATATAGTCTACATATGTCGTAACCAGCGCAAATATATAATTTTTCAAAAATCATCTTAAAAAACAAATTTAGTTTAAAAAAAGTAATAAAATTTTTAATTGGATATATGATATTATTTCTTAATGTCGGGTGAATATCCAAAACCAGTGCCGGCTCATTATGAAATTTTGTGTTCGTAAATATATTTATGAAAAAAGTATATTTATAAAGTTAAAACATTCTTATCAAATCCTTACAAGGGCCTCATTAGATAAATATCCTTTAACCTTTAACCATATAGTTGCAAAACATATAGTTGATGGATCAGCTTGATTAATTATAAATTATTCATTAAAACGTTCCATTTAGCTATATTAATTGCGATTGACAACATCAATGTCTCCTGAGATTGATAAATTATATGTCAGTAAAACAGTGGAAATATCTACGCAAAATCTACATTGATATTACGCGGATAAGATACTTTGATTTTATCGATGGAAAAGAAACGTTGAATCCACGCGGATAAGGTACTTCGATTTTGGCGATGGAAGAGAAACGTTGAATCTACGCGGATAAGGTACTTCGATTTTGGCGATGGAGAAGAAACGTTGAATCTACGCGGATAAGGTACTTCGATTTTAGCGATAGAAAAGAAACGTTGAATCCACGCGGATAAGGAACTTTGATTTTGACGATGGAAAAAAAACGTTGAATCTACGTAGATAAGGTACTTCGATTTTAGCGATAGAAAAGAAACGTTGAATCCACGCGAATAAGATTCTTCGATTTTGACGATAAAAAAGAAACGTTGAATCTACGTGGATAACTCGCGGATGAATCTCCATCCACGTATTACGTAGATTCGACGCAGATGCGACGTACCTGTTTTACTGGGGGTACGGACGCCGGAGGTCACGACCGCGAGCGAAAGCAACACGCCGCGCGGGACTTGGAAATAATTCGGCCCGTACGGACGCCGGAGGTAACGACCGCGAGCGAAAGCAACACGCCGCGAGAGGACTGTGTATATTTTAGACACGTCACACCCACACGCACGCACACACACGCACACGCACGCATATTTGAATTTCCGTGCATTTGCCCTAGCGGAGGTAACGACCGCGAGCGAAAGCAACACGCCGCGCGGGACTTGGAAATAATTCGGCCCCGTACGGACGCCGGAGGTAACGACCGCGAGCGAAAGCAACACGCCGCGAGAGGACTGTGTAAGATCGAGAGACGGCAGACCCACACGAACGCACACACCCGCACACGCGCGCATATCTGGATTTCCGTGCAGTTGCGCTAGCGGAGGTAACGACCGCGAGCGAAAGCAACACGCCGCGCGGGACTTGGAAATAATTCGGCCCCGTACGGACGCCGGAGGTAACGACCGCGAGCGAAAGCAACACGCCGCGAGAGGACTGTGTATATTTTAGACACGTCCCCTCCCCGACGCGCTCCCGATCTCACGCACACGCACGCATATTTGAATTTCCGTGCATTTGCCCTAGCGGAGGTAACGACCGCGAGCGAAAGCAACACGCCGCGCGGGACTTGGAAATAATTCGGCCCGTACGGACGCCGGAGGTCACGACCGCGAGCGAAAGCAACACACCGCGCGGGACTTGGAAATAAATTCGGGGGCCGGGGCCCGTACGGAACGCCGGAGGTAACGACAGCGAGCGAAAGCCAACACGCCGCGAGAGGAACTGTGGTATATTTTAGACACGTCACAACCCACAACGCACGCCACACACACGCACAACGCACGCAGATTGAATTTCCGTGCATTTGCCCTCTAGCGGAGGTACGACGCGAGCGAAAGCAACACGCCGCGCGGGACTTGGAAATAATTCAGTGCCCCGTACGGACGCCGAGGGAAACGACCGCGAGCGAAAGCCAAACGCCGCGAGAGGACTGTGTATATTTAGCCGACACCGACACCACAGAGCCGGATGGATTTGAGAGAGGTAGACCGCGAAAGAACCGGGATGGATAATCGGCCGCGGAGTCCGCGAGCGAAAGCAACACCGCGGGATGGAATAATCGGCCGAGAGCGGGTACGACGCGAGGAAAGCAACAGCGGGGATGATGACGAACACGCAGAAAGCACCGCGCGAGGATTTGCGGCGCGGAGGGACGCGGGTAACGACCGCGAGCGAAAGAACACGCCGGGGGACTGGAAATAATCGGCCCGTACGACGCGGAGGTAACGACCGCGGCGAAAGCAACACGCCGCGAGAGATGTGAATTTGACAGTCACACCCACGCACGCACACACGCACCGCACCATTGAATTCCGGCATTTGCCAGCGGAGACGACCGAGCGAAAGCAACACGCCCGCGGGATGGAAATATCCCCGTACGGACGCGGGGCGACCGGCGAAGCAACGCCGCGGGGATGTTGAAACCGCCCTCGCAACACCCGCACACGCCGCGATTGGAATTCCGAGGACGGGTCACACGCGAGCAAAGAACACGCCGCGCGGGACTGGAAAATTGGCCTACGACGCGGAGGTAAGCGCGAGCGAAAGCAACACGCCGCGAGGGACTGGAATTGACACGTCACACACGCACGCACACACGCACACGCACGCATTTGAATTCCGGCATTTGCCTAGCGAGGTTAACGACCGCGAGCGAAAGCAACACGCCGCGCGGGACTTGGAAATAATTCGGCCCCGTACGGACGCGAGGTCACGACCGCGAGGAAACGCGCGCGGGATGGATTGGCCGTACGGACGGAGGTAACGACCGCGAGCGAAAGCAACACGCCGCGAGAGGACTGTGTATATTAGAACGTCACACCACACGCACGCACACACACGCACACGCACGCATATTTGAATTTCCGTGCATTTGCCAGCGGAGGGTAACGACCGCGAGCGAAAGCAACACGCGCGGACTTGGAAATAATCGCCCGTACGGACGCGGAGTACACGCACACCAAGTAGACACCAGAGCAAAAGCACACGCCGCATTGAATTCGCCCTACGGACGGTAACGACCGCGAGCGAAACACGCCGCGGGGTGAAAAATGGCCCCGACGGACGCCAGGTAACGACCCGACGAAAGCAACACGCCGCTGAGGGACGTGTATTTACGCACCACACGCAGCGAAAGCACACACGCAGCAGATATTGAATATTCCCCACACGCGACGCACGAAAGCAACGCGCAGGGATTTGGAAATTCCCACGACGACAGACGAGCAAGCCCGCGCGAATGCCCACGGAGCGGAGGTAAGACGAGCACACGCGCAACGCACACGGACTTGAATCGAATTGCCCCGACGACGCAGGCAAGGCACGACGCGATGAAAGCACCGCCGCGCGGTGGAAAACGCCGACACGCCGGAGGTTAACGACGGCGAGCCCGCCGGAGGGACTGGTAATGACACGACAACCACACGCACGAACGGACACGCCCCGATATTGATTCCGTGCATGCCCACGCGGAGGAAACGGGACGGCGGAGAAGCAACACGCCGCGCGGGACGAAACACGCCCGGCTATTGATCCGGGTCACCGCGAGGAAAGCACACGCAGCGAAAAATGCCGGTGCTAATAGGTAACCGCACCAAGCACCGCGGACGGTCACGACCGAGACACGCAGCAAGCACGCCCAGAAGTTGTGATTTTGCCCCACACGCGACGACACACCGCACAAAGCACATGCTCGGGATTGGAGATATCGGCCGAGGCAAGCGGGGAGGAAAGCAGCCGAAAGCAACGCGAGAACGCGACATTTAGACACGTGACAACGCACGAACACGCACGAAAGAACGCGCGGATGCCCTGGTACGCGTACACGCCGGAGAACCACAAGCCGCGCGAATTGCCGACGAGCCGAGTAACGACCGCACCGAAGCAACACGCCGAAGGACTTGTGAATTGCACGTACGGCCCGACGACGACGCGACGAAAGCACACGCCGCGGGGATTGGAATTTCGGCAGTACGGAGCGACGGTAACACCGCGAGCGAAACAACACGCCGCGGGGACGATATTTGCCGTCACCACGCCGCAAAGGAACGCCGCGAGCATGAAGTACCGCCGCACGGAGATAACGACCCCGAGCGAAGACACGCGGGGGACTGGAAAAACGACACGCGCGGAGGACGGATTTTAGACACGCACCAAGCACGCACACCCGCACGAGATTGGGAATCCGGCATGCACGCCGGAACGACGGATAGAACGCACACCCGAGGAACGACACCACGCGAATGAATCGAGCAAAGCCGCGAAGACCTGGATATAGACACGCCCACGACGAAAACCACGCCCGAGACCCGGAGCCTAGGGAGAACGCGAGCGAAGAACCCGCGGGACTGGAATTTTGGAATAATCGGCCCACACGCAAGCACGCAATAATCCCGGCGGGACGTGGTAAGCCGACGGC
>NW_027509660.1:2935-5891 GCF_048541705.1 Temnothorax americanus | reverse complement strand
TTTGCGAATCCGCGAACTGCTGATTTTTGAAAAAAAATACATTTTGGGACTTATGAAATTTTCGAGGTGTGACCCTTTGGAGGGCTGTAACTTTTGCAGAACTCCGGCGAATCTGCGATTTCAAAAAAAATACTTTTGGGACTTATGAATTTCGAGTGTGACCCTTTGGAGGCTGTAACTTTTGCAGAACTCGGCGAGAACTGCCGATTTCAAAAAAATACTTTTTGGACTTATGAATTTCGAGTGTGACCCTTTGGGGGCTGTAACTTTTGCAGAACTCCGGCGAGATCTGCCATTTTCCAAAAAAAAACTTTTGGATTATGAAATTTTGAGTGGACCCTTGGAGGCTGTAACTTTTGCAGAACTCCGGAGAACTGCCGATTTTGAAAAAAATACTTTTGGACTTATGAAATTTTCGATAGGTGTGACCCTTTTGGAGGGCTGTAACTTTTGCAGAACTCCGGCAAGAACTGCCGATTTAAAAAAAAAATACTTTTTGGGACTTATGAAATTTTGAGGTGTGACCCTTTGAGGGCTGTAACTTTTGCAGAGCTCCGGCGAGAACTGCCGATTTTTGAAAAAAAAAATACTTTTGGGACTTATGAAATTTCGAGTGTGACCCTTTGGAAGGCTGTAACTTTTGCGAACTCCGGCGAGAACTGCCGATTTCCAAACAAAAATACTTTTTGGACTTATAGAAATTTTCTGAGGTTGTGACCCTTTGGAGGGCTGTAACTTTTGCAGACTCCGGCGAGAACTGCCGATTTAAAAAAAAATCTTTTTGGGACTTATGAATTTCGAGGTGTACCCTTTGGAGGGCTGTAACTTTGCAGACTCCGGCGAGAACTGCCGATTTTAAAAAAAAATACTTTTTGGGACTTATAAAATTTTCGAGGTGTGACCCTTTGAAGGGCTGTAAATTTTGCAGAACTCCGGCGAGAACTGCCGATTTCCAAAAAAAAATACTTTTGGGATTATGAAATTTTCGAGGTGTGACCCTTTGGAGGGCTGTAATTTTTGCAAAACTCCGGCGAGAACTGCCGATTTTTGAAAAAAAAAAATACTTTTTGAAACTTATGAAATTTTCGAGGTGTGACCCTTTGGAGGTCTGTAACTTTTGCAGAACTCCGGCGAGAACTGCCGATTTCCAAAAAAAATACTTTTTGGGACTTATGAAATTTTTGGGGTGTGACCTTTTGGAGGGCTGTAACTTTTGCAGAACTCCGGCGAGAACTGCCGATTTCCAAAAAAAATACATTTGGTGAAGTATGAAATTTTCGAGGTGTGACCTTTGGAGGCTGTAACTTTTGCAGAACTCCGGCAGAACTGCCGATTTTGAAAAAAAAATACTTTTGGGACTTAAAGAAATTTTTTGAAATGAAAACCCCTTTTGGGGGCGGGAACTTTTTTTCAGAACCCCCGGGGAGAACTGCCGATTTTTGAAAAAAAAAACTTTTTTTGGGAAATTTTGAAAAATTTTTTAGGTTGGGCCATTTGGAGGGCCTTTTTCTTTTCCCGACTCCGGGGAGAACTGCGATTTTGAAAAAAAAAATTCCCTTTGGCTTTTGAATTTTTAGGTGTACCCTTTGGGGGCTTTCTTTTGCAGAAATCCGGCCCGGGAAATGCCGATTTTTCCCAAAAAAAAAATAAAATTTTTGGGGAAAATTTTAAAAATTTTTTAGGGTGACCCTTTTTGGGGGCTGTAAATTCTGCAGAACTCCGGCGAGAAAATGCCATTTTTGAAAAAAAAAATCTTTTTTGGGACTTATGAAATTTTAAGGTGTGACCCCCTTTTTGGAAGGGCTTGGTTTAAAAAAACTTTTTTTGCCAGGGGAAATTTCCCCGGGGAGAACTGCCGATTTTAAAAAAAAAAACTTTTTTGGGACTTTTGAAATTTTTTTAGGGTGACCCTTTGGAGGGGTGGGAAATTTTGCGAACTCCGGCGGAACGCCGATTTAAAAAAAAAAAAAACTATTTGGGACTTTAAAATTTTCGAGGGTGACCCTTTGGAGGGGTGTAACTTTTGCCCGAACCTCCGGGGAAAAATGCCCATTTTTTTAAAAAAATAACTTTTTTTGGGGGTTATGAAAAATTTTTGAGGGGTGACCCTTTGGAAGGCTATAACTTTTTCGAACTCCGGCAAAAACTGCCCATTTTTGAAAAAAAAAAAAACTTTTTTTACTTATGAAAATTTTTTGAGGTGTGACCTTTTGGAGGGCTGGGAACTTTTTTCGAACTCCGGCGAAAAACTGCCGATTTTTCCAAAAAAAAAAACTTTTTGGAAATTTTTTTAATTTTTTTAGGTGTGACCCTTTTGGAGGGCTTTTAACTTTTTCAAAAACTCCCCGGGTTTAACGCCGTTTTTTTAAAAAAAAATACTTTTTGGGACTTATGAAATTTTTGGGGGGGTGAAACCCCTTTTGGGGGTCTGTATTTTTTTGTTCCCTTTTTGGGAAAGGGGTAAAATTTTTCAGAACTCCCCGGGGAGAACTGCCGAAATTTTTTAAAAAAAAAAAACTTTTTAGGGCTTTTAAAACTTCGAGGTGTGACCCCTTTTGGGGGGCTGTAATTTTTCAGAATTCCGGCGGAACTGCCATTTTTGAAAAAAAAAAACTTTTTTTGGCTTTTTGAAATTTTTTTTGGGTGTGACCTTTGGGGGGCTGGGAACTTTTTGACCCCTTTTGGGGGGCCGTACTTTTTCAGAACTCCGGGAAAACTCCCCATTTTTGAAAAAAAAAAAACTTTTTGGACCTTATAAATTTTTGAGGTGTTACCTTTTTTGGGGCCCGTAACCCTTTTTCAGAACTCCGGCGGATCTAAACCCATTTTCCAAAAAAAAAACTTTTTTGGGGGTAAAGAAAATTTTTTTGAGGGGTGACCCTTTGGAGGGCTGTAACCCTTTTTTCAGAACTGCGGCGAGAAATGCCGATTTTTCCCGAAAAAAATCTTTTTTTGG
>NW_027509660.1:0-1172 GCF_048541705.1 Temnothorax americanus | reverse complement strand
GGGAAATTATAAAATTTTTTGGGGGCCCTTTTGGAGGGCTTAATTTTTAAAAACTCCGGCAGAAGCCGTTTTTTGAAAAAAAAAAACTTTTTGGGATTTATGAAAATTTTTGAGGTTTTTCGAATTTTGTGCCCCTTTGAGGCGTAATTTTGCAAACTCCGGCGAGAATGCCGATTTTGAAAAAAAAAAACTTTGGATTTAAAAAAATTTAGGGGGTTGCCCTTTTTGGGAGGGCTGAACTTTTGCGAATTCCGGCGAGAAGATTTTTAAAAAAAATACTTTTGGGATATAAATTTTGAGGTGGCCCCTTTGGAGGGTGCTGTAACTTTTGCGAAACTCCGGCGAGAACTGCCGATTTTGAAAAAAAAAAAAATACTTTTGGGACTTATGAAATTTTCGAGGTGTGACCTTTGGAGGGCTAACTTTTGCAGAACTCCGGCGAGAACTGCCAATTTTTGAAAAAAAAATACTTTTTGGGACTTATGAAATTTTCAAGGTGTGACCCTTTGGAGGGCTGTAACTTTTGCAGAACTCCGGCGAGAACTGCCGATCTTTGAAAAAAAAAAAATACTTTTTGGGACTTATGAAATTTTCGAGGTGTGCCCTTTGGAGGGCTGTGACTTTTGCAGAACTCCGTCGAGAACTGCCGATTTTTGAAAAAAAAAATACTTTTTGGGACTTATGAATTTTTCGAGGTGTGACCCTTTGAAGGGCTGTAACTTTTGCAAAACTCCGGCGAGAACTGCCGATTTTTGAAAAAAAAATACTTTTTGGGACTTATGAAATTTTCGAGGTGTGACCCTTTGGAGGGCTGTAACTTTTGCAGAACTCCGGCGAGAACGGCCGATTTTTGAAAAAAAAAATACTTTTTGGGACTTATGAAATTTTCGAGGTGTGACCCTTGGAGGGCTGTAACTTTTGCGAACTCCGGCGAGAACTGCGATTTTTAAAAAAAAAAAATACTTTTTGGGACTTATGAAATTTTCGAGGTGTGACCTTTGGAGGCTGTAACTTTTGCAGACTCCGGCAAGAACTGCCGATTTTGAAAAAAAAAATACTTTTTGGGATTATGAAATTTTCGAGGGTGGGGAAAACCCTTTTGGAGGGGCAAAAATTTTTGCGAATCCGGCAATGCCGTTTTTAAAAAAAAAATTTTTGGGACTTGAAATTTT
>NW_027509659.1:0-5929 GCF_048541705.1 Temnothorax americanus | reverse complement strand
GAGAAAAAATTTTTTGATTTAGGGGGGGAAAAAATCGTAGATTTCGAAAAAGAAATGATACTCTTCATGGAGTCAGAAAACGGCTGTCCTACAACAATAAAACAAAACGAGGGCGAAAACGGATAAAAGATTGAAAAGCGACTCAAAGGGAAATGAGCACCCGATTTTCCTCTTCTCGACGGCCCCTTCGACTTTTGCGGGGGCAAACATACTTTTACGAAAATACCGTTTCTGAAAATCATAATTACTAATACCCTCGACGAAACATATCGCTCGCGAAAACGCCGTTTTTGGCGAAAACTGACACTATGCATTAAGATAATTAAAAAACTGAAAAAAATTTTAAATTTTCTTAATATCATTTTTATAAAAATTAAGTTTTTATTCAGTTTGATATCATACTGTTCTCACTGCGTTCCCTCTACTCTGAGCAAGGGGGGGTTTAAAAATAAATCTTTTAAAAATTAATATTTTCATTTGTTTATAAAATTTTTATTTTTTTTTACCCCCCTAAAAAAGGATCGATAGACCCTTTTAAAATAGTTTTACATCATTTTTTTCCCCTTACAAAAAAAAATTTTTTGAGTTCAAGGATCAGTAAATTGAAAAGTCAATAAGTACCCCGAAATTAACATTTCAATTCACTTCTCAATTGTACTGTTTTATTTGTCTAAACAATTTAAAATACAATAAAATTAGATGATATTATTATATATACCATTGTGCATAAAAATTTGAAATTTAAAAAAGCGGGTGCTTATCACCCTTGATACGTTTTCTGCCTTCTGCTCCCGGCGGCCAGAAACTTTTTCGGGTTAGGCCTATTGCTAAAAAACCCAAAGACCGGAAAACCCCGCGCGGCGTTGCCGCGTCTAAGCATATGTTTCTCCCGGGTCCGTTTGAGCAATTCAGGGGTTGTGTACTGGGGACATACCCATTATAAAACCTGAAATTAGTTGGTAACTGAAACCGGAGTTTCGCGTTGTCCCCACGCGAGGTCCCCAAATTCAGTTCGGCCTTTGCTTTTATTGACGATTTTGACCATTACGACGTCGGGAAGTTTGGCCTTAGCTTTTGATCCCCTTTAAACTAGACATTTCCAAAAAAAAAGTAAAATGGTAAAAAAAATCGGTAATTTTATTTTTTCGGGCTCTCCCCATGTTAACCGTTGGGGTCAAACAAAAGTTTTTTAAAAAAAAAAAGCAAAAAAAAACAACATTATTTCTAGCATCTTTTTGGAAATTTTGGATAAGGGGATCCTAAACCGGGAAAAAAGTTGGCGCTGAAATTCAATTTTTAATGAACTAAGCTCAAAAAATTCTCCTTAATTGCCCCTCAGCAACCCCCAAAATTGCTCCTCTTTTAAAAATTTTATTTTTTGAGAATTTAATAAAAAAGAAAATTTTTTAATTTTTTTTAAAAACATATTTTAAAAATTCTTGCACTAAAAAGGGGGATAGAAAAGTTGCCCCTTTATCTCCTTTTGCTCCCTCATAATTTTAAAGATTTATTGCATTTATTGAAAATTAAAAAAATTTAATCTTTCACAAATAACGGCGCCCCGCCACACGGCCCCTATTGTAACTACCCGGTACAAATGAATCTAAAATTTAAAATAACCGAAAAAGGTAGGTGACTTTTAGTTGGCTAAAAAGTTCCTTTTTGACAAAAAAATTTTGTTCATATTACAAAAGGGTACGAAATGGATACCCGTACCAACTGTCATGTCCATAGCAAACTGTAAGGCAACTTTATAGCGTTTACCAAAATTTGGGGCACATATGGTCAACCGATCAGTTCCCATGGGAACAAAAAGTTACCGAATTGCTATCCCAAAAGCGTACAAAATGCGTCATTAAAACAATGTTTTTAATGCCCCAAAGATTAACAAAAGGATAAAAAACGGCATAATAAATGATGTCCAAAATATCTTTTTTTTAGGTATATATAGGACGGGGAAACAGGTGAAAAATAAATGAAAAAGTTTATTTTACTGAAATCGGATGTAAAAAAATTAAATTAATTGTATTATCTAAAATTTTGATCACAGTTTAAAAACAACTATATATTTTTAAAATAAAATTGTAATTATAATTTAAAATTTAAAATTATTAAATTTTAACTTTAATTTTATTAAAAAATCCAGTTGATTGTAACCGTGTCTAAAAAATTTTTGATAAAACAATTAAATTTACATTGTTCCCCCATATTTTAGTAACAAAAACTTTTTCAATTTGAATAAAACAATTATATAAAACCTATTTCACACTATTATTTTATATAAATTTTAAAATTTGAAAATTTGAAATATTTTTATTAAATCCCTTCATCTAGAAAATTAATAATTTCGCGTGGGGAAATTATCGTATCGCATTTATTTTCAACTAATGGCACATGGACATTAGATAACTTTCGCTTGAGCATGTTCGTATGTGGCCAAAATTCTTAACTGGACGGGGTCGGGTAAAATGTCATTATCTCAGGCCAAATTAAGCCCCTTCAATTCTACGACAAAACGGACTCTTCTTAAGTAAATTCATCTATTTAAACAAATTTGGAGCCGTTAATCGTCATGACAATCATAATAAAAAACAAAACTTAAAAAAAAACAAGAAAAAAAAATTTAAAAAAACACAAAAGCCGCAAAAACGCCAAAAATATAAACTTAATAATAAATTTTTTATTATTTAAAATTCGAAAACAAAATTTTTATTAATAATTTAACTATTAAAAAAATTGAAAATTTTTTACGAATTAGCCGCTTTTATTATATTGGGGAAATAAACGGTTTAAATTTCTTAGCAAATTTGGCCCCTATCGTGCGGACGAATTTACGAAAAGTTACAAGTACCCAAATCCCCTTTGTAGTGTAACGAGTTTTCCTATGGCAGAGATAAAGCTTGTTTTTTTCCCCAAAATTTGAAGCATCTTCCTTTAAAATGGGCTTTTCGTTGATGAAAAACGAGCAAAAAATGAATTCGAATAATATATAAAAAATATAATATCTCCCAAAAATAAAATTGCGGAATCCATACACTGATGTTTGAAGATTTTGCCGTTCACAAAGTTTTTTTTCTGTTTTTTTTCGATCCCCCCCGGGCAAAAGCCACTGGGCCCAATTGGGTCTTCGCAGTTTTGTTTTTTGCCCCTTTCCAAAGGTTTTAAAGTACAAATCAAAAAAAAGGACTTAAAGACGTGGTAATTTTTTTTACGGGGGAAGAATTTTAACAAAATTTGTTATATCCCAATGAAAATCCCAAATTAAATGAAATTTTAAAACTTTAAAATTTGGAGATTTTTGGTTTGTTTCAGCCCCAATTCCAAACGCTTGTTGAGTCAAATCATCCGTATAACTACTTCCTTTGGGCATTTTTTCACGGTTTTTTGAACTGTTTTCCCCCATTCTTGAATTTTTTTCATCTGGGAAAATACCCCAAAATTTAAAAAATTTAATTTAAAATTTATTGCCCGAAACGTTGTATAAAGCACTTTTCACTTAATGTTACGTAAAAATTGATCTCGTTTTTTCCATTGTTTTGAGATCACGATCAATCTTTGTATTCTTTAATACCTGAAGGGCATTGGGGGAGAAGTGCTAATGATGACGATCTATACGCCCCACGGGGTTTTTTCATTTTTTCGCCCTACTTCTGCAACTCATTTTTTTTTGTAAAAGGGCAATTCTCAAAACCCCTTTCGTTGGGGGTTAAAAAAACCTTTAAAAAAATAAATATCGATATTAAAATGTTAATTTGGGAATCACAAAAATTTTTCCCTGTCAAAATTTACGTTTTGCAGAAATACTTTTAAAATTTTTCTAAATTTTCCCCTTCAGTCCCCCTCTCTAAGCCAAAATGAACATAAGGGGCCTCCAGCGAAAAGGCCTGTATACATTTTCTTTTGGGGGTGTCACAAAATTTCCCTAGCATCAGAGGGAACCAAGGAATGACCAAATTTTTTAACCCTCTCAAAAGATCGTTCACAAGGGATTTTGAGGTATTTTTTTTGGTTTTCCCCAATGAGAAAAATTTTGGGAAAATTTGTTAAACTAAAGGGACGAGTGTATCGATTAGCCTGATTTCTAACTTTAAAATCTGTATTATTTTAGTGCGGTCTTTCATTAATTTGGCCCAAAATTTAATCTTCTGCGTAAACAAAAACGTTCAAAAAATCATTTAATTTTATACAAAAAGTCATCAGGAATATTAAACCCCGATGTTGGGGGTGGGGCATGAGGGAGGGGCGAGTAGGGGCTAGACCCGCATTATTTCTGGATTTGCAGGTAAACGGTCTGCTTGCACAAGGGCGCGGGTTCGTCGTTTTTCTGTTTTTGTGGAGCTTAAAAAACGGTTTTATCCGTCTCAACGGGGGTCCCATAAAAAAAAAAGGCAAATCTATAATGTATCGCAATTAAACCCCTTTAACTTCAACTATTAAATATAATAAAAAACGGAAAAAAAATCCTTTACTGTTTACCACAACTTTTTCCCGATGTAGAGAAAAATATTATAAAAATAGTGTGTCCCTTTACTTTTTTTATTACGCTGTATAACTCGGTAAACCTGAAAGTACACGGGTTTTTTTATTAGTCAAGCTTTATGTATATCCCTGTTAATTTTAAAAACTAAAAATTAAAAAAAAACAAAAAATTTTACTTCCCCGTTTTAATTTCCCACTTTTTATCAATTTGGTTTTCGTGATGGAATAAAATATCGCAATACGTTTCGGGGGCCGCAAAAAAATCTCGAATTATTCTAGATATTTCCATAATCAAGAAGAATCCCTTAAAAAAATAAATTTATTACAAAACGTTTTTAAAGACGTCCCAATTTAAAGCCAAAAAAAAAAATGGGTATCCCAAAATTGGTAAAATTTTTGGGGCTACAACAGAAGGCAGAAAAAAACGCTTTCCGAAGTACCTTTTGGGGAAAATTTTTGAAGGAAATTTTGGAAAAACTTAAATTTATGATATTTTTGAGCTTTTTTAAAAAATTCCCCTATCGGAAAATAAAATTTGGGGCTTTGGGGTTAAAAGGTTTTTTCCCCCCATTAAAATATCTAAAAAAACATCATTCGGAAAAAAGTTTAACCCAAAATATCATTTTAAAGGCATCCATTGGTCATCTTATGGGGAAAAAATTTATAAAGGGAAACCTTTTTAAAAGACAACCCTTTTTAGATCCTTTTTGAAATTAATGCTACCTGGGGACCCAGGGGACCCAAAAAGATAATTAAAAAAATATCTGAAAGTTAAACCCAAAAAGGGACAGGGGACTTTTTAGTTGGCCCAAAAAGATTCCTCTTTGACAAAAAAAATTTTGTCTCATGATTACTTAAACGGCAGTAATGGGGTAAAACCGTACGCTAAATGGGCAGTCCATATTCTAACTGTAAGGGAAATATGGTTTTCCAAAATTTTCAACATATGGTTTAACCTGTTTTATTTTCCAATAGGCAAAAAAAATTCCGAATTCTATACCAAAATGCGTACAGAAAAACTGTCATTCAACAGATTCTTATAATGTCCCAAAAAAAAAAATTAAAGAAACCAAAGGACTAAAGGCCCCTAATAAAAATGTCCCAAAAAATTCTTATTTATGGTAATATAGGGCAGGGGCAGGTGAACAATTTAAAAGATAAAAGTTTATTTTTATCTTAAAACTGGGGTTTCACAATATAAAATTAATTGATTTTTCTAAAATTTTGAGTACCAGTTTAAAAATCAATAGTATATTTTATAACTAAAATTGTATAATTAAATTTAATTTAAAATAATTATATCAACTTTTTTTTTATTTATAAAATATACCAGTTGATTTTTTGTAAACCCGTGTACTAAATAATTTTAGATAATACAATTAACTTTCATTTTTTGGACATCCATATTTCAAAACAATAAACCTTTTTTCATAAGTTTTATAATACAATT
>NW_027509658.1:1115000-1265360 GCF_048541705.1 Temnothorax americanus | reverse complement strand
CTGCCCCGTGCAATGTAATCGCGCTAGTAAAACGGTCCGTCGGATCGAAACGAGGGGAGTGTTTCCCCAATTTACCCTGCACTTCCCTGCCTGTCTGTTTACCCTTTTTCCCCTTTCGGATCACGTCCTGGCAAAATCCCCTTAAATTTGTCAAGGTACGGATTTTGATTTCGGAAAATTATATATAGTTATTCGTGGGGTTTTGCCGCACAACCAACACTTATTAGAATTTTTGAGAATGACAAATCCTTGTAATTCGTCATTTGCAGCTGAACCCGGTCAACTCTCCAAAAAATCGACTGAGTACCATCGCGAAAATCCCCCGAAACAAAAAATGACCGAGGGTCAAGTGGACCTTCTTATCCGGGAAAGTGCAGAACGACTCCTTTATGGATATCTCACACCTTTTGGAAAATAAATCGAGAGACGAAAAGGGCGTCTCTGAATTTAAGTCTCCGTAACTGAATGGGAGGAATAATAGTTCTTCCCCTAAGTGATTTGACCCCTTTTTTTGAATTCCGTTAAAAGGAAACTAGATGACAAAGCTCAAAAAAAATTAAAGGCTTGGAGACACATTTCGAAAATTTGTTCAAACTGAGAGCATGCCAGCGGTTCCGCAAGACTGACATCAAGGAAAATGAAATTCCATTACGATGGAATTTTTTTGCGCAAATTCTTGCCTGTTTACGCCCGTAACTTCTTTTTTTTTAAATCTTTTAGTTTTGTTTTATAGAAATAATATTATTTTCAATTTTTGGTAGAACCCACACAATTAGTCAGGTTTGCAAGAAGAAGCTAAATCATACCACTACACCAATGAGGGAGACAGAGAGGACTTAACCCCACAATACAAGTATGGGAAATTCATAATTTTTCAATTAAAATCGTGCAATTAAAAATTTTGCACTTTGCACCCTTATTATTTCGATCATAAAAAACCCTCTGACAAGGGGATTTTTTAATTTTTGTTTCCCCCTGAGGAAGCTTTGAGACGAATTGATTTGACTGAGGAGAAAGCAATGGCAGTTTCTTTTGCACGTTTTTTTTATAAAGTGGCGAAAAATATTTTTTTAAACAAATCTCATCCCCTGAAATCGAAATTTTCTTAGAAATTTTATATAAATATTTTTAGTTTCGGTTTTGGCGTCCCAAAAATGTAGCCCGCTATACAGAACTTTCCAGCGTAAAAAACATATTCTGAAAACCAACCTCCTTAAAGGTTTCATCAATTTTTTTAAAGGCAAAAAACCAAATTTCCCTTCAATTTCTTTTTTTTTTCTTTAGAGTAACCAGATAATAATAAAATAATAATATGAAATTAGCAATGTGATAATAGGGCATGATGTTTAGGGAAAAGCTTTCAGCAGCCCCCTAATAAGATCTCGCAGAAACACAGTCAAAGATGAAAATTTCCGGGGGCAAGCGCAATAAATAGATCGCAGATCCCTTTTTCCTAAGAGGAGTCAAAGTCGTTTTCCCAAAACCCCCCCCCCCTCCATCGTAAAATTTGACCCATTTTCCCTGACAGAATTCAATGCTTTCGATCCCGTACGCGAGGCGGATGAACATTTTTACATCGTACAAATGGTTCACACTCGAGTGATGAAAAGGGAACGCAATAAACGAATATCGAGAAGGGAATAAAAACATTTTTTTTTAAAATATAGATACATTTAAAATATAAAATGTAATAGTTATATATTAATAGACATTGAAACGTGCAAACATGCCAAATTTCAGTTGTGATTTTTTTTTAATCCTTTTCCTTAAGGGAAAAGCAGGGGCTCAAATTTATTACAAACAGAAATTTTAAAAACCGACAGAGAGTGTATTAAAATAAAGTATTAATCCTCCCAAAAAAATTACAACATTCCATCATCGCTCAAAATTAAAGGGTTTTAGTTTTGGGTTTTTGTTACGATTATATTGCCGGGAAAGGGTTCTTCTCCATTGAAAAATTAGAAAATTCTTCCCTAAAAGCTTGGCAGATCGGCTACTGGTTAGGGGAAACCGTAAATAAATAAAATCTTGGGGTGCGATCCCCTACTTCTTGTCTCAGATCAGATTAAAAACGGTAGAAATATTGATCACCCGTATTTGGTGAAATATATTCATTTGTACGTCACGCTTTCGAAGCCATTATGAGACATATAATGGCCTTAATCATTTAATTGTGTTATCACGTACATTGAGGTTTTTAAGAATTCTCCACTGACGCAATATTCCCCCCAGGATTTTCAATAGTTTTTCGAGCACGGTGAGCGATAGTTAAAAATACTCCGATCTTGGCAAGACCTCCTCTGCCAGGATCGGCCGAAGAAGTATTAAATTAGTTTAAATGCTTCGTCCCCCGACAGACATACGGCAAGGCATTCCAAACGTCTGTCCGCCGTTCGGGTTTCGTAAACTCATTTTTTCTCGTTGTTTTTTTTCCCTTATGGATCTCTAAAAATCCGCATCACTGCACGGCATAGGCACCATTTCGACTAACTGAATTATATTTGGTCAAGATCCCAACAATACAATGCTTGAGCATTTTTGTAATAAAAAAACAGAGCCGCTGTCCAGACACTAAAAAATTATCCAAAGCAATTTTTTCTTGAGAGGCATCGGGATGATTAAACTGTTTAATATTTTTACATCCCCCAATTTTATGTTTCCCCCTTTATTTGCACCTATACAATGATTGAACTGCCATTGATTTTTAAATTCGAGCAAGTTTTAACCCGTCTGGGTTTTTTTCAATGGAAACGGGGAGATTCTTCTTTTCTGAGACCATTCCAAAGGCTTTTGCAGTTCCCCAATATGTTTCTGCTGTGTAAACCCACAAGATACTGGTAACGTCGAAGGCAGCAGTCCCCCTTTTGCCAAGTACTGCCAAATCAATTAGTTTTTAACAATGTAGACCCAAACGGAAAAAAAATGATTAAAATTGCTATAAGAAACAACCTCATGTCATAGCCAACGTGCTGCAACAGGTACAGGATTCCTACCACTCTCTTAGAATAAGAGGCCCAACCAACCAGGGAGTTTCCCCGAATTGACAGGTGTCAACGTATTACTTTTTGAACGCTTTTGTCCAAAAAAAGTGTGGGGGAAAAAAAAAGGGTCGTAAAAGCCATGATCTGTCGCAGTAGATAGGACGATCCAAAAAACTTTGCTTTTTTATAGGGGCCCCTTTTTTTCCTTTTTTTATTTTATTTCCGCAATACTCATAGACTCACATAGACTCCGCAGACGCTCAAAACAAGCATAGATTGCTGGCTATTTGACGCTATTGCCCCCTCCACAGATAGAGCGTAAAATGTAGTCACGTGACCAGATTTGACGCTCGAATCCAGCGTCGAGCGTCATCGTGAAATTGCACCTTGATGTAATAAACACACACAAGGTGAGTTCCTATCCAGGTCTATTTTTCGTCACGATCTGCGCAGGTCTCAACTTTCGGCCATATTTGATTTATATGTGTATGATACTACGTTTACGCGAGCGTTACTTCTGTAGTAACTTACGATAATTCCTTCGCGTAAACGGGATTTTGTAGTAACTTGCGATAATTTACTCCGCGTAAACGTATGATATATCATAAGTTACTAGTTACTACAGAAGTAACGCTCGCGTAAACGTAGTAAGAGAGAAACCTTTCAGTGCAGATAGCGCAGGGAGTGCAAAAGATGCGCATTAACCAATCAGAATAAAAGTCCATGTGAAATTAGCCAATTGGTGACGAGAAATGCTACTCAAACAAAGGCCATTGCATTAACAAAATTTAAGTCATAACAATTACTACGTTTACGCGAGCGTTTACTTCTGTAGTAACTTTACGATAATTCACTCGTTTAAGGTGCCTTTTCATGCTGACGCTCGACGCTCGATTTGGGCGTCAAACTTGATCACGTGATAGGTCACGTGATAGTCTTTTTAATTCCAGCGTCAAAAGCTCAACTGTAACTACTAACTACGTTTACGCGAGCGTTACTTCTGTAGTAACTTACGATATATCACTCGTTTACGCGGAGTAAATTATCGTAAGTTACTACAAAATCCCGTTTACGCAAATAAATTATCGTAAGTTACTACGCTCGCGTAAACGTAGTAAGGTGCGCCTACATCTATCGTAACGCTGCGATCGTAAGCGATCGTAAGCGATCGTGGTCGTAAAGCAAAGAAGCTGTCGTAAACATTGTCTATCTACATAAATCGCAATGCGTTAATAGCGAAACAAAATCAAATCAAATGTCAAATCGTAATGTCAAATGTAATCGTTTTGCATCATGGAGAGATTGGAGAGGAATGAGTTAATTATTGTGTGTGCTGCAGTATTAATGATACAATTATGCTTGCTAATAAAAATTCGAAAGAAACGAAACCGAAGATGGTGGGTTCGGCCCATAAATCGATCTCGCGATGTTCATGGATTCCATGCAACCTTATTTCGTGAATTAAAAAGCACTGATCATGAAGAGTTCTATGTTTACACGCGAATGTCTCCGCATAGTTTTGATTGCCTGTTGAATTGGATACGTCCTATGTTATTAAAAAGAGTCCGCCGAGGCAGACGAATGCCTCTCGATCCTGAATTAAAGCTAGCATTAACTCTGTCGTAAAAGTGTGCTTTTTCTTAATTACCTCCTAAATTTGTTTTGCTCTTTATTTATTAATTACATTATTATAGTTATCTGGCACATGGTAAATAACACAAAAGGAGATAACGCAAAGTTTACACAAGATATTGCCAATATATCTATAAACACACTTCGCGCGTCGAGAAGGTTGACAGGTTTAGGTTACTGTGGTAACGCGTCGTAATCGTCAATTTCAAGTTGAGTCAACTCATACGATGAGCTTACGATAGCGGTAACGACGAGCGTTAAGATCGTCGTAAGGAGCTTACGATAAACATTACGATAGATGTAGGCGCACCTGTATGTATATTCAGCTTTGACGCTTGACCTTGTGACTTGACGCTCGTTTCAGTCAATTGCTTGTTTCGACGTTCGCATACTTGATGCTATTTTGCCTTATTACCGATGAAGTTGGTCACGTGACCCATCAGTTTTGACGCCCAAATCAAACGTCGAGCGTCAGCATGAAAAGGCCCCTTTACGCGGAGTAAATTATTGTAAGTTACTACAAAATCCCGTTTACGCGAAGGAATTATATCGTAAGTTACTCCAGAATAAGTAACGCTCGCGTGAACGTAGTAAAATACATATTGAATAAAAAATAAAATAAATTTATTCGCGTTATTCGTGAATAAAAATTACTCATTGTTTACATGAAATGTTAAACATAATTTATATACATATCGATGTAGATTATATTTTACACGTAAACGCTCAGCTCGACTGAATGATAAAAATTTGATTTTTCCTCCTTTCCCCCTTCACGTTATTAACGGTTCTTATCGCACGCGCGCACGCGCGCGCGCGCGCACACACGCACACACACGCACACACACACACACACACACACACACACACACACACACACACACACACACACACACACACACACACACACACACACACACACACACACACACACGTTTGGCGCGGTTTTTATAATCCGTAAAAACGTGATCTAATTTTACGGACGACGCGACGGTTCTCTACTATATCTATTTATCAACGTAGCCGCGGATACGTTGATCTCCGTGGTAATTTTTTTCTGATTTTTTTCTCTCATCTCTATCCTTTCTATACGATAAAGCGGAACTAAAGCGAACCGAGCTTTATTTTTTATAGAATTGTGAATTTCTAACTCGGAACTCGAAAACGTTTATCAAATTAACGGCAGGAATTTGTTGCCTTTCTATCAACATTACATTTTAGATGATATTCAAACAATCCGGAATCTCATAAGATTGAAAATTACTTAATGTTGAAAATATATTTAAATTTTTAAAACTTTAATTTAAAAAGATATTTTTTAATAAGGAAAATATCAAAGTAATTAATTTTAAGTATATACAAATCTCTAGAGTTATATGTGATCAAGAAAGATCGATAAAATTATAAAAATAATATCAAAAGATCTTAAAATCTAACATACAAACGATACGTTACTTGCGTAAATAAACACACTTTTTATTTATAAAAAAATTATTAAGAAATCGAAGAATTCGACAGACAGGCAGAAGTTAGCGGACTTGACATATGAAATAAGTGTCGTGTTAAACTTTTGTCCCGCCTACAGCTTGCAAACATAATAAGAAACTAATAAGCAGTAATAATTTAACGCAGCAAAAAAACCGATTATGGCACAGAATATTGCTTGCGACATTACAGCAACGTTAAAAATTGTCGTTTCTCTAAAAGATTGCAACGTAATTAACGTTTGTATGCAAGGACGTGGCTTTTTTTACAGTACGAACGAAACAATGTTTGCCGACACAAAATAAATATATACATATACTTATATAAATATATGCGATGTTAACGAATCGAATCGGGGCCATGCATCCTGTAAGGAGGCACCTGCAAAGTATAGCATATATACTTTGACATTATAGAAACGACAATCACTGCAGATGAAAGTGACGTCAGAGGATGAATCACCGATTGGAAAGCCGAAAGGAAAATGGTAGACAGTCTACCGTAGACTTTCCTTCTACCCCTTATCCTTCTTCGTCTGTGAAGGAAAAGTCGCCGTCTATCTAATTGTGTTCGCGAGCATCTCTCGGTATCTTGATAAAGCAACCGCGACTCTTTTACGAGTTTTACCAATAATTGTGAACCTCGCGCGTCCTTGGCTCCGTGCGTACGTGCGAACGAGAACGGGGTTCGGTATAGAACGCGAACGCGAGCTATTGTTATTTTGCAACGGCGCGAGCGTTTAACGCGACTTGAAGGCTGCTCCTTGCGATTCCACTTTTCCCCCGTCACGGTCACGACATGGTGCGGAAGTAATGGGTCACGACTGTCACGAGAGATCGCGATATTATTGCACGGTCTCTCATTGACGCATATAAATGATAAATGTTTAATACTATATAATTAACCCCGTTAATTGCCCGGATTCGTTACATATATGTAAATATAAATTCTTCATTAATATAGATATTTTTGACGTGACATTTATTAAATCCTTGGATGACCCGGCGGGGAGATTTCCCGGATGAATCATCCGGCTCGGCGGTTATCTTGTGATCGGCGCTCTCGATATATTATACGAATTGTAATTCTGACGTAATTTCCGATGAGAGGGAATCGCCGCTGCACCCGCGACAGCTTTTCTTCCGGGGATTTCCAGACTCCCAGATTCTCTGATGAACTCGATCGGAATGAAGCGCTCGCCCGTGAGAGCGCGACGATGAACGAACACGGGGAAAACGCAAGCGGTTAGCGGAAACGCTTCGCGGGAAAGAGCCGGAGGGTACTGGAGGGAGACGTCCTTGGTTGACGCAGTCGACGTTAATACGTATAAAGGATACCGTCCTCGTCGCCGCGGGTACAGACCAAGTCGGGCCGAGCTTGACAGTCATGCCCATCAACGAGGATACCTCTAACGACCCCACATTGGCGCGGACGAAACTCGGGAGGGCCGGTGGTCTACCCGCGGGATCCCGGCGGAAGATGTCCGGGGAATGTCCGCAGGTGGATCTACCGGACTCCTCGTCAACCCTGGCTCTTTCGGGTCTCCCGGCTCTCGCTAACGGCACTGAGGAACGAAGGGCAGCCGAGAAACGGGACTTCCGCAGCATGCCGCGTCGGGACGCTCATGAGAAGCTCTTCAGGGACTTCTTCGAGCTCGTGTTGCAGCGTGCGGTGTTCCAGGTAAGGCCGAAACTTAAAAAAAAGATATATTTATTTTCTTCTTTTATTTAAGCACAATAATCCTAATTGAATGAGACAATATTAATTTTATATTAATTTTGTAAATATGTAGGATGTTGGGAATAGGACTTGTGCGCAAGTTTGTTAAATAGATAATAACAAAATTAGGAAAGAAAGACAAAAATTTAACACTGGGTATAGAATAAAATATTACGTTGTTCTACGTTTTTGCTAATTTATATATATTAATTTATATTATATTTATATATAATTAACTTATATTAATTTATATCGCTAAAAAAATTTTTAATTTATATTAAATATATAAGGTATATATGTATATATAGAAAATATCTATGTTTAGGTATATTTTTTTATTACTTACATATATTTTTTTTTATTCTATATAATTTTTTTCTATAAAGATTTATTCTATAAAATTTAATTTGTATGCACATCTGCTCCGCATCTAATATTAATATTATTCCCTTCTATTCTGCCTACTTGAATTTACATATCTGTCTCTATAGAGAACGCTATCACTTGGACTGATACTATCACGTGTTATCATTATTCTATTGCAGTGATATCAAAAGCGGTATCACGAATGCGCGATTTCGCAATGTTGCAAGAGAGAAGCGAGAATCTCTGGAAAATTACACTTTCAGGATACCTATCAGATTTTTGCTTCTAATGACCATAAATGCGTTAATAGCCAGTACAGATCATTAATATAGCCAATACGGATGTCACATGATTGACGCGCGATTAACGTTGCATTTTTATGCTAATGCCATTCCATTCATCACAAATACGACGGAATTCACATCGTTTAGCGAGTATTAGCGAGTATAATAGCGGTATTAGTATAGCAAATTGCAGTAACAACGAATGACTTGGCGGCAATTAAATCGCCAGTATTGATCTCATTATCATGCTGTGCTCCTTGGTAAATCAGACGCAAATCACATATAAAGTTGACCAGGGACACGTGAGAAAAAACGTAATCCTTAGCGAGAACGCATTGTCTCGCGTTCCTCGAGAAATCCAGCGTATTCATGCGAATTCGTTTATTAATTCCTCGAGGAATTCACGATAAACGGAAATTCTGTTGAATTTCTTGTATTTTCTTTGTTATTATAATTTTTTAGACATTTAACGTGATTAAACATGAGACTAAAGTACTATTAAAGTAAAACTCACCTATATAAGATTAAACGACGAACAAGATTTCACTATCCATTTCGCAGAAAGCGGCGTCGTTTCGATCTTTAATATATAATTCAGAAGCTATATTTCAACATTTTCGAAAGTTAAATCCGAATTGCACTAAGAATTCGTCGGTAAATACATTGCGAAACGCTGCACTATCCTTCATAATATTTAGACTCTTGAAATTAAGAATGATTTTGGAAATTTTTTATTTATTTTTTTATCGCTAAAAAAGTCATATCAGAGTTAATAGTTATAACAAACAGCAGGATAGTTTGCGTGAAAAGAAAATCATGTCGATTTACAATATTTTATACATTCGTCCACAAGAATTGAGAGACAAAGAGCGATTATTTTTGAAAATCCAGCCCGAACCGTAAATGGCATTTTCTCTAATTGATTGTGTATCCATATATCAATCCTGTTTCACTTATTTTATTATTGTTTAACATATTTTTTATCCGTATGTTATATATTATGCTATTTGTATGTGTGTGTACAGTCCACCTCCGGAGAGAATCGTGTGGTCGAATGGGTGGATCCTCGCGACCTGCGCTCCGTAGTCGATCTCTCGTTGACAGCCGAAGGTGTCAGCCACGAGGAGCTGTTGATGCTGACGCGCGACATCATCAAGTACAGCGTGAAGACGGGCCACCCGCACTTCGTCAACCAGCTGTTCTCGAGTCTGGACCCGTACGGGCTGCTGGGTCAGTGGTTGACCGACGCACTCAATCCGTCCGTTTATACCTACGAGGTGTCCCCGGTGTTCTCCCTGATGGAGGAGGACGTACTGCGGGAGATGCGCGCCGTCATCGGCTGGCACAGCGGCGAGGGCCTTTTCTGTCCCGGCGGCTCCATGGCGAACGGATACGCCATCAACCTGGCGCGTCACCATAGGTGATTATTTACCGGTTACTTTTCAAGGTATATTACTAGGAAATCTATATTATATTTTATTATATCTATATTTTTATATATATTATATTGAACGAAATTTAAATTAATACCTTGAGTTAAATAACATTTGGTTATTTTTAACTACCATACATGTGCGCCGAAATTTATTATTTTAACTCAAAACAGTATTATTTTAACACTTCATTGGTTAATTAAATTAATGACATATACCTATTGAGTAAAAGCAGTGGCGACCTATATGTAGGAATGGTTAAAAATGACTCAAATTAAGTATAATTTACTACGAATTTAACAGTGTATAGTTCTTTTTCTTCATTTAAATTATTGTCATTGTCGCATCGTCAAGACTAAACGCGAATAAAGTGGGTCGTCATTAATTTCAGATACCCGAACCTGAAGCAATCCGGATTATCGCAGATGCCGCGGCTGGTGGTGTTCACGTCGGAGGACGCGCACTACTCCGTGAAGAAGCTCGCCGCGTTGCTGGGCATCGGCTATGACAACGTGTACCTGGTCAAAGTCGACTCCTGCGGCAAGATGGTGGTCTCCGATCTGGAGGCGCAGATCGCCCGAGCCGTCGAAGAGGACGCCGTGCCGCTCATGGTATCCGCCACCGCTGGTACCACCGTGATAGGCGCGTTTGATCCCCTCAGGGAGATCGCGGAGGTCTGCAAGAAGCACGGACTGTGGTTCCATGTGGATGCCGCGTGGGGCGGCGGTGCACTCGTTTCCGGGACGTACCGCGGCCTCCTGGACGGCGTCCAGCTCGCCGACTCCGTCACCTGGAACCCTCACAAGCTGCTCGCCGCGCCGCAGCAGTGTTCCACCCTGCTGCTCCGTCACGAAGGTCTCCTATTTACCCTTATACTTTTTTTCTTATTTTTCGTATATATACTTGTATTTCTTCATACTTTTATTTATTTTATTTAATAGAAAAGATAATTCTTTTTTGCAGTTGTTTCAATTTGTGCTAAGAGATATCTATATCTCTTAACATTACAACAATCTTATATCTTCCCAGAATTAAAATATTTAATATACAATATATATGTCAATTTTAATATTTTAATAAATTAATTTATACATTAAGCATTTGATACAATTTTCTTATTCATTATTAAATCATAATTTTTTTTTGTCAATTACTTTTAAGCGTAATCGAAGAGAAATATAATTAAAATAGCAAAAAAAACTGTTTATATCTCAGGATATCTTTTTTTATATAATTTAAATTATGATATTGCGTAAGTGATATCTCGAATCGTATAACGGAGTTTCACCCTTAGGTTTGTTGCAAGCGGCGCACGGTTGCGGAGCGAGCTACCTTTTCCAGAACGACAAGTTCTACGACGCATCGTTCGACTGCGGTGACCGGCACGTGCAGTGCGGCCGCCGCGCTGACGTTGTCAAGTTCTGGTACATGTGGAAGGCGAAGGGCACACGCGGCCTCGAAGCCCACGTCGACCGCGTGTTCGCGCTCTCGCGCCACTTTGCCGATCTCATCAGGACGCGCGACGGCTGGCGCCTGCTCGTCGAGCCGGAGTGCACAAACGTTTGCTTCCGCTACGTTCCGCCGTTAAAGAGGCACCTGGTCGGCCAGGAACTCGATCAGGCACTCCACAAGGTGCACAGCACTCGAATCTATTTGATCTGAACGCGTTTTTGTAACGATGGTGTTAGATGTAAAGCGATGAATTCAAAAAATTAAACAAATTATTTTGTTAAGTTCTATTTAGAATGACGAGATAATGAATCTAAACGTTCTGATTTTCCACATTGTTGATTGAAGTATTCATTTCCAATTGTGTTATTTTTTTAGCTCTCGCATTTCGAATTTCTAATTTATTTCGTTCTATCTTGCTAGTTTCCGTGTATCTTAATTTTATTTCGACAAAATTTCGTTACAGATCGCGCCGATGATCAAGGAACGCATGGTGCGAGCCGGAACGATGCTGATTACGTACCAAACGTTGAGAGATATGCCGAACTTCTTTAGAATGGTGCTGCAGAACTCGGGGCTAACTGAGGCCGACATGAAGTTCTTCGTCGACGAGATAGAAAGGCTCGCTGCGGATCTTTGATTAGTTTAAATAGCAAATATTGTACATAGCGATGTAGAATGTGTATGTATTATTATTATTATTATTATTATTATTATTATTGTAAGAGATAGTTGCACTTGGTAAATCAACGTGACCGTTGAAAGAAAACGATCACTGACGTCTTTATTTTTCCTACTCAATTTTAATTTATGCGCAACGCATTCAATTTTAATTATATATTATAGTCTTCTGCATTCCTTTTACATCAAGGCAAAATTAGTTCTTTATTATTTTCCTCCTCTTCAAAACTCTTTCATATACCTCTGCGAATTAACAGTAATCAATTTAAGACTTATACATTTAGAGCAAGCGAGTGAAAGAGAGAAGATATTGTACGCACAACAAAATTTCATTCTGTACATGTGTTGTAGAGTTGCAAATGATAAAGAAAGTATAATACTTTAGAGAAGAAATTATAATTAGAAATTGAGTTGGGAAAGAACAAGGAATTGCGTGAGAAAAAAAAACGGCAGCTTGACTGCAACAATATTCAATCTTTTTTCTTGTTGACTATTACACAATATCGATTGTTGTTGGCATAATAATAATTACCAGATATTTACAAATATTCTTCAGCAATGATTTACATTTACATTTACATACAACAAAATGTAAAGTTTTTTGACGATTTCTACACAACTCAATAACAACGTCGTATGCGATAACTGGTCTCTCGGTAATGAGTTATTAATCGTAATAAAAATAATTTACGTTTGCGATGCGTTTGGACTGGCAATCAGTCTTCACGCAGATGCCCACAGCCTCACAATATGCACAGGCGATCATTCGTTATTAATTCCTATTTCTATTCTATATAATCTCAATTTTTCCAACTGGAAATTTATTATTTAACTATATTCCTTAAGGAATTTGATGTGGAATTGCTTCAGTGCTTCGAGCATTGTTTTGATTTTATCCTTTTGCGGCAGTATCGTGGTCCGGAAATGGTATGTGCCAGGTAGCTGGCCGAAGCCCGAACCTGGGATCACGCAGATCCCAGTGTTCTCTAACAGTTGGAACGCATAAAAGACGTCTGGTTCCTGCTTCTTCGCTCGTGCCGCCTCAATCGCCTTCGGCGGCAGCTCGAAGCGCGGGAACACGTACATCGCACCCATCGGCGGATTTGCCTGAAAAAAAAAGGCAAAGACATTGTAGAAATGATCGTACGCAGCTTTTGTTCTCATGAAAGGACAGTCACCTTATATCCTGGAATACTATTGAGTGTATCGACGACGAGTTGCGATCTCTCTGCCAAGGAGCGCAGCGTTTCCTTCTTCTCCTTCTGGAATTGCTCATACGATGGCTCATTCGGTCGCGGAGGATTCGTCACAACGCCCATTACGACCTGACCGAGCACGGTAGGACACAGCATCGCGGAGATCGACTTCAACAGCACTTTCATCACTTCCGGATCCATGTTGATGATCTCGCCGTAACCGCCGCGGATTCCGCATTCGCCCATATACCCTAAAAATAAAAATATGTTAGCATGAAATGTTCTCCGAATTTTCCGAGAAAGAAATCTATTCATGAATTCATAACTTGAAAACCAAGATTTAATGTCTTTTCAAATCAAATATCAATGTTCGATATTTCAATTAAAAGAATAAACTCGTAAATGTATAATTTAACCCTTTGACTGTCAATGACGGAAACTCCACACAAAAAATTGGCCGAAACTGTTCATGACGAAAAAATCCGCGCACATTTAAGAAAATTACTTTTAACGGAGTAATTGGAATAGATTTGAATTTAGCAACCCCAATATCTATATGTTTTTAGAATTGCTGAATTCAAATCTGAAATAAAAATTGCGAAATTTAAAATAGCGGATCTAATATGGTGGACTAAAAATGCAAAAAATTGTTCGATTTGCGTAAAAATTTATATTAAAATTTTTGAAACCGCTGATTTTAAATTCAACAATTTAAAACGGCAAATTTAATATGATGTAAAAAATTCAAAATAAGATTTGATTGCATAAAAAGTTTTTTTAAAAAATTTTTGAAGCGGCTGATTCCGTTTTTAAATTAAAATTTATTAATAATTTAAAATAATGGATTTATATTATGACGGCCAAATAATTTAAAATATCGCTCAGTTTGCATAAAAATTAATTTAAAAAATTTTTTATTAATGTTTTCATTTTAAATTTAAAAATTTTAACCTCAAATTTTTTAGACTTAAAAAAACCCAGAAAGCACTTTTTTTTAATTATAATTTTATTTACTCTTTTGTTAAAAACATTTTTGGCCCACAAGTATTTTTTTTGCTTAACAGCCAAGGGGTTAAGATTTCAATGTCCCTTATGCCAGTATTTATATATATAGTCGGTTCTTATATTTAAAACCATCTTCAGTACAATCTGAGGATGTCATTAACCAATCACAAAGCTGTATTAGCATCTTAAAATATTATACTTAAGACGGTCTTGAAATAAGATCTGACTATATGAATATACCGGTCATAAATTGCCAAAAAGTGTAACATTTAAAATAAATTGCTTTTTGCGACTCCTAACGAGTTATTATATTCCTGATTCTCCATATCTTTTCTCACGCACCTTTCGAGATTGACATAAACGACGCGAGTTCCATCTTCGAATACGGCTCGCCCATCTCTGTCATGACTTTCTTGAAGGAATGGAACGCACTGTCCTTGTCGTATATGTTGTCCTGATAGACCTCGTCGGCCAGCAAGAACAGATGATTCTTATAAGCGAACTGGATGACGTCTTCGATGTTTTTACGAGTCAATACTTGACCAGTCGGGTTACCAGGATTGATCACTACTAACACTCGAGGATTACACGTATCCTTGACCTCTCTTAGTGCTCGTTCCAGCTCGTTGATCTGCAGCGACCACTTGTTGTCCTCATCCAAATAGTATCCAATCTGGGCGAGACCGAACTCCGTCAGAGTTGCTGAGTACAAAGGATATTGCGGAATCGGGATCAGCACGCCGGATGGCTTGCCATTGATCCTTTCGTTGAATAGCTTCAGGAATGACTGGAAAGGAAAAATTCGAAATCAGACAAGAGTGCGATAAAGAAAGACAAAATATAGCACTAAAATAGCTAGTATCGCATCAGTCTGTCTAAAATACTAAAATTTGCCAATTTTAATTTTATATACCGCGTATTATATAAAACTCTCTAATACATGTATATGTAATATACAGGGTTTCCTAATAAGTGGGAAGTATTACAGTGTTGAATTTAGGATAAAAAAAATTAAAAAAGTTTATATAAACATATATCCTATTTGACCTTTGTTTCCGAGTTATAACCATATTTCTGTGCTCCAGTAATTTACAGCTGCTTACCTTCATACAAAGTGCTCGAAATGGTCATATTTGGTTTGTATTTGTAAACAGTACGCAATATCTCCTCAATATTTCCCAACTTTGTTGATTTCACACATTCTATTGAATAAATTATTAAGTGCTTCTAGCAAGAAAACAAACTGAAGTGCGTAAACTCAATTAATAGAATGTGTGAAATCAACAAGGTCGGGAAATATTGCAAAGATATTGAATATTGTTTACAAATACGAACCGAATGTGGTCATTTCGAGCATCTAGAACGTTAAGCAGCTCGATATTACTGGAGTACAAACATGTAGTACAAACATGGAGTACAAACTATAACCCGTAAACAAGGTAAAATACTTGTTGATGAACTTTTTTCATTGTTTTTGTGTCCTGAATCTACCACTGCAATAATTCCCACTTATTAGGAAACACCCTGTATGTGCTATTCTCATAAAATAACTTTTTATTCTTGTTACATAGAAAAAAATAGTAATAAGATTGCAAAACTTTTCAACTTTTTTTTTTACTTAAAATTATTTTTTTATTTTTACAGCTGTCAATCTATTTTTCAGAATATTACTAAATGATTAGATTATTTCCAAATGATTGCTTCCAATTTTGAATAACGAAAAGACAAAAAAAGATGCTTCGAGTCTGCGTACCTTGATACCGTCGGAAGCGCCGTTCGAGAGAATGATATTGTGGTAATCGCAGGGGATACCGCCATCGCGTTCCTGGATATAGCGTGCAATATCTTTGCGAATAATCTCGATGCCGGCCGATTCCGAGTACGAGCCCACGCTGCCACCCTTGCAGCCTTCCAGGACCATCTGGGCGCGAGCCTTCACATCCTCCGGGTAGCTTGGATCGTTCAACAGATCCGGCGAAACCGTTAAAGTGAGCACTTGCCGCAGGAACGAAATGGGTTGCTGGCCCATCGCATGGGCATCGCCCACATTCGCTTTAATCACCTCTTTAAAAGGTTTTTTAACACCCTACAAAGAGAAATGATCTCAAATTCAATCGCAATCCTCGTATTTATTTTTCAAACGTTTCCAAATGACTATAAGCTACACAAATCGGATTTTTGTTGAAACGAAAGGTGAAATTTTATTATTTATTCGAATCTTTAAAGCGAAAATGCGATTCTCATTTCCGATCGCTTATATACATATACAATTCAAATAACTATTTATATTTTTCAGCTATTGTTTCTGAGAAAAATCGATACCTCAATATATATATTGATTCATTAATAAATTAAGTAAAATAATAATATTTCTAACAAAAAAATACCAAATATTTTTGTATGCGTAATATACCAAAAAATAGAGACTGTCTTTGTTAGAGGAAACAATTACATCCTTTTATTGGTGCGGCTGGTCTAGTGGGTAGAGCGCCAGATTCGTAATCCGGAGAACCGGGTTCGAATCCCACTGGGCAACTGAGAATTTCTCAGTAAAAATACCGCACCCCCATCTGACGGATAGAGGTAGCCTCTAGATGGGAAAACTGGGCTCCGTCTTTCGGAAAGAGACGTTAAGCAGTTGGTCCACTCATAGCCGTCGACCGCCATGAAGTACCTCAGGAAAAAGCAGAAGGCGCTATCCAATAGGACGGCTTCTGTACAGCGGTGTGGAAGGCAACGGGAAACCACCACACTATTTATATTCCCACGAGAGTTATGAATGATGTAAAAAAGTTTATAACCACGACCACTCTGTCAAGAGTGTACGACTAATATTAAAGTTATTGTATTTACTCCAAAAAAATTTAATATAATTAAATCAGTTAATTGTTCCGGTGAGTAATACGTTATTAATGCATAAAATGCGATTAATAATATTATTATGATCAGTATTGTTAAAATCATAGTTGTTTTAGACATTTTCGTTTTAAACTGGGTAATAAACTTTGCACTATATATGAAACTACGTCACCGACGAGCGTTACGCAATTGTATGTAAAACCGACGCGAGAAACGCGAGAACACGTACGCATAGTAATATATGCATATTATTCATCGCATAATCGCATTGGTGAATAAAACGAGTATCTTTTTTTTTTCCAACAAACCGGCTGTTCGCATTCGTGAAAAATTGATATTCCTATTTTTAAAATGCATCTTTTTTTTACGTGAATGCACATAAAAAGAAGTCTTTCCGAGACCCTGGGTCACCTGAATGCTCCAAAATCAACGGAATCGGAACCGTGCGTCTTAAGCAAACGTCTCCAAAGAAGTGTGTTTATTTCGAATACACTCTGTATATCCGTAAACGACATAGAACAGTTTCAGAAACTCGAGAAGCGGAAGTCGTTACGCGGATACGTTATTCTGGGAAGTGGGAGATAAAAGCGCGTGTATCTCATCCCTCCTCGCATCCCTCTCGCCTTCGACATTCTCGATTTCAGTAGATGTATCTTTTTCAATAATTGATTTCTGCATTTTGTTTTCCATGGGTGTGTAGTAGGTACGTGCGTTCCTGCTAGCAATGGCGTAGCCGTGTATCCCGAGTTAGATAACGTGATAAGAGGCTACCATATGTGTCCAGTCCGTATATATATATATATATATATATATATATATATATATCATCGAGATAAAAAGGAAAGCCGTTCGCCCGTGGCAATCAACGTCGTTACGTTCTCATATGTTCTCACGTTCGGCGACACGAAAGTCTGAAAACCGTCATATCACCGATTGTAATGTTACATGGAATAATATATGTTGACTACAATTATGCGTCAAACTAATATGCATTATACATATACCGATACACGTTATCGTATACTTCACGGATTAATTCTCTTAGATAAGAAGTTTGCGCACGTTAAGTTTAAATTGCTTCCACCAATTTAGACGTTCTACTGTAATTGTCTAAATTCAATTATTTGTACGAGAGATAAGTTAGATGAATACTTACAAATAAATGTAAGTAACTTCGTTCTATATTACGTTCTATTTTTTTTTTTTTTTAATTTACTTATTACCCTACTTAACTGATTTCTTATATTCTTTTAATATGCTAATTTATTACACGGCTTATTTTTAGAATAGACAAGTCACTAATCTATATATCTCTAACAAAATATAAATAACATCCGAAATATTTTTTCACAGCTTTAACAGCACGATTTCGCATTTAAAAGCGTGGGTTTAAGATTGGAGATTTCGAACAACAGACTCTCTAATTTTAACATCGCCTTTTTTATTAATCATTAATTTCCGGTTAGTTCTTGCTCAATGTCAAGAATCCCGTCAAATATATCTAGCGTTATCTTTCGGCTTTATTTACGTTTTCTTTTTCGGGAACGCGCTTATCTTTTATCTCTCGCGTGTCGGGAATAATAAAAAGCGCAATTTTGAAACAAAACGTATCCTCCGCTCGTACTCATCCGAGCTCGATTCGCACTTCAAGTTAGAGTTTCAATTAGCGATTATTTCCCTCCTTTTCCTCCTCCTCTTCTCCCCCTCCTTCACCTTTGATACTTGACGTTTCACCATGACAACCTCGCGTCTGCCACCGAGCCCATTCCTCTCTTTCTTTCGTTCACACTCATTCCGTTTACATTCGATGTAACTCATGTAACTAAACCGCTGCGCGCCCGCGTTCCATGCACTCTGCTATATATATATATATATTTGCCGCTATAAAATAGCTCCTTTTTTTTTTACTCGCGCTCAGCGGGGATTTTCACTCTCTAGCCCTGGAGTGCAGGCATATCGTCCTTGGACGACTCGCTGGCTCCAGTTGTTTAGCTTGTCCTGATCCTTACTCCTTACCTTTTTCAGCTCCTTCTCGATCTCCAGCGCCCTAAGGAGCAGCGGCCCGCGCACCGCGTACTCCATCTTGCGCAGGTTCTCGAAGACGTTGTCCGGGGTGAGGACCTTGCCGCGCGAACTCGCCGCGGCGGCCGCCGCCGCGCTCGATGCCATCTCGCGACACTGAATAACCGGCAGGAGTGGCTGGACTAGCATCGGCATGGAGGACACCGGCACCGGCACGTCCGCCATCCCTACCCCTCGTCCAATCAGCGCCCCGCCGCCGCTACCGGCACTCTGTCTCGCCGTCGCCGCCGCCGTCATCGTCTTCGTCGGCCATCCGCCGGCGATCACGGCGTTCCGCAGACACGCGTGCGACATGTTTATAGTTACTCTCCTCGTTCTCTTTCTCGTCCTTCTGTCCTCCTCTCCCTCTCTCTTTCTCTTTTCCACCAGCGAAAGAGGACCCGCGGCGCCGCGCTCTTTCTCTCTGTCACTTTCTCTCTCTTTCTTTTACCTGTCAAGAGTGTCAAGATGAAGTCCAATCGAGCGGATTACGCTGGATTACGCGGAACGGGCGGATCACCAATCACGGGACCGTTCCGACGGAATCTTGGGAAGGGTTCGATCCAGAACGATCCCGATTGGTGTGATACGCTCGTTCCGCTTTCGCGTAATTTTCGGCTGACAATGAAGCGGCTCGATTGGACTTCATCCTCGTCCTCACTCGTTAACGCGTACAGCTTTCACTCCTTCCGTTCGCGTTTTCCGCGTGACCGATCCTTCCGATCCTCGACTCCGCGTCGTAACGACGAGTGGCGGAATCGAGGAGAGTCGAACGAGAATAGTCGACGCGGAAATCGCACGCACGCACGCACTCACGCACGCACGCACGCATGCACGCACGCACGCATGCAACACCACGTCGACTCCCGGAGCGATCGCCGCGGGGCGCGGACAGTGGCGGATAGCGCGGACTGAGTGCGGATGAGGGGCGGCGGGGAGGAAAGTGGTGAAGAACGCGGAGAGAAAGGGGAGGAGGGTCGGGCCAGCGATGCTGACGGCGGTGACGAAGTTCGATCCAAGTGCCACGCCACCTGGAAACGTCGACGTCGACGTTGATGATCCGGGCAACGGAGAACGACCCGCGCGAATACGAAACAAGCCGGCTGGAGCGACTCACTGTCCCTGCAAAAGAAATCCCAGTCAGAAATGATTGGTTGAATCAACGTCGATTTGACGTTGACGCGTCGATGAATGACACACCTATATCGAATACTGCGTTGACACTTTTGCCATTTCCGACCTCATTATAGTTTTATTTTTATCAGAGATATGCGAAGTGTGCAAACACTGCGAACTATTCGAATACAAATCGGGTGAGATTCGATTCGATTCGATTCGATTCGATTCGATTCGACATCAAAAATCCTTGATTTGCACATAAGTTTTTATATTAATCAAGCAATTACGAATATTTCTATAAGAGTCTTATTAGAGTCAATTCTATGTCGAATCGACGTAAAATTAAAATAGAGAGTATATATATAATTTTATATATTCAAACAGTGTACGTCTTTCGCACGTTATTCATATGGAATGAAAAAATCGATAAGCGGCCAAACCGAAGACCGATCGTTTTACGAAGGTTCGCGCGATCGTCAAAGCTGTCTATATGGCTGCGTTCCGATATTCATTGCAAGTACTGAAAATCTATAACTTACGTAACGTACTGATAGTGAATATCGGAACGCAGAGCCTATGCAATGCAGTATCAATTTTACGATCGTCATTATATTATCGTGTGTAAGTATACGCACATTTATGACATCTACGATAACGTTCGATTTGTCTTTAACACTATATATAATATATACGCTTCCATTGCTATCATTTGCGTTCGGTTGTTCACGCGAGCGATAATTGCGAGGGAAAAAAAATGCAATTTCGCAGCAATATACAAGATTGTTATTTCGTAAATGTGTGCTTATTTTAGGAACGTTTATAACAAATCATGAGTGTAATATATATTTTGTGGGCTAGATTAGAGATTTATTCCGTTTAGATGTAGAGAAAAATATCTTCTTGGGACCTTTCAACTTTCGTTTTTTCTTCGATAAATATAAGGTCAAATGGAACTGTGTCACTACACACATTTTTGTGAAAAACATTTCACGCGGCAAACGTTTTTGCAAACATATTTCTCGCGATAATTACCGCAAGTCCAAAATCAATATTGCCAGAAGATTACGCCAGCCGGTTTTCGCAGTGGCGCGGAAAGTATGAAATGACTTTCGCGACGGCACTAAATCACCTTTCCGAAGATCAGCTTCGAAGCAAGCGAACGAGCGAGCGATCCGCGAAGCGCGCATGCGCGCGCGCACATTTCTCGCTTCTTCCGCGAATCGGGAATCGATAACACCGAACATAGATTCCTCGGCGTTAACTTGGACAACATACTTACTGGAAAGAGAGCCCCACATGAAATATTTAATAAATAAAGGCAGACGCGAATCGCCAGCATTCTAACGATGTTGGCGGGAACAAAATGGGGATCTCACCCACAATTACTACTCTCATTATTTCGAGCAGTTTTTAGAGGGGCAATTGAGTATACGGTGCCGTCGTCTTTCAGCTCAAAGGAAACAAACAACTCTTTTTGGCCCTCCAGCGCCTTCAGTGGAAGTTGATCCGCAATGCCATGGGTTATAACCGTGTCTCAACCCCCATCAACGTAATTTTGGACGAAGCCAAAGAACCACCCTTAATCTAACGCTTTTCTTACCTTATTCACAACTATTTAGTAAAAAGTTTTTCTTGTGGATTTAACCCGGTCATCGACAGTCTCGAGAATGTTCAATTTGGTACGATTGGTAATGTCAAACGATCGAAAGCATGCCGCGCAATCCCCATTTTCAGGTCATATCTGGCAGTCAAAAATATTCGAGGCACTATGCACCGTTCTGTATATCTCCCGTTCTTTTCATATCCTTTCCTTTCGCTTACCTATCAACCTGAATTGATACCTTTCTACCTACCAAATAGTGATTCTGTATCCGCGGAGGAAGCTAATCAGCACTTTAGAAATCATTTTGCACCTCACATTGCTGACTCAATTACATTTTATACAGATGGGTCTAAACTTGATACAGGAGCTGTGGGAGCGAGCGTTTACTCTCCGCACCTGCCCATCAAAATTTGCTGTAAGCTTCCCCCTGACGTTTCCACTTTCACAGCAGAGGCCTGGGCGATCTACGAAACCTTGTTCATCATTCATCAGTTACAAATTCCTTCAGCAGTTATATTCTCCGATTGCAAACGATTACATCACACAACATAACACACAATAATTACACCATCTCACTCATTCGCAATATGTACTATAGAGCGGTCACGGGGGGCTCAAAAATCAAGGTGGCCTGGATTCCATCGCACAAGGGGATTACGGGTAACGAGCGAGCGGATACTCTCGCTTCGAAGAAGAAGGGAATCGATAACCACCTACGGAATCGGTGACTCTTGAAGTGAATTCGAGAGGCGGAAGATTCGAGTGGCATTGAAATCATAATTTGTTAAATTCATTTTGGACGCAAGATCGCGTTTAAAATGGACCTTGCCATTCACAAATTTGCGTTTTCCTTCTACTCCTTCTATCCCTCAATCTTGCGTTGTTCTCTTATCTGGTGATTTCTATATCCAATTAAATGCATGCATGTTAAATCCAATTTTTTCCAATGATTATAGAAATAAGAGACGCATGCAATAATATGACGAGAGAGTATGACAAATGTAAATAGCGACAGAAAATGCGTAGACAAGAAGTCCACATATATTCTCTTTCCAACTGCACTTTTTGCATTTTTTTCTATAATTCATTCCTTTATCTCTTAACACTTGTAATGCTATCCCATTTTGTATTAACGATGTCGGCCATCAAAAACATTTTAATTATCAAAAAGATGTCGCAAAGAAAAATGACATTTTTCAACGATTTAAGATACCGACGGAAAAATACAAAACATATTTTTGAGTGCAAAAATATTAAATAAAAATAATATAAAAATATATTTTAAAAATTTCTTTTTTTCATGCATTTCTTATTTATGTGAAAGCAAATTTTTAACAGCTTTTAACAGAAAATACAATACTGTAACTCTTTGACAATATTATATTTAAAAAATATATCTTTTAAAATTGATAAACATTTTCTAAAACAAAAATGGATAACAGAAGCTTCAATTGTATAATGATAAGCGTCTATTATTATTAGTTCCTAATAAGATACAGTGTTTAGAAAAAGTAGTATGGAAAACTTTTATAATGTCTAATTTTTTAATCAGATACAATAAGTTATTGGCAGTTGTACTATTAAACACGTCAGTTAAATTACTTTATTAAAAACTTAATAAATCAAATTGCTACTGTTATTTTATACCTAAAAAAATATATTGTTCCCCTATTTATAACTTTAAACCTTGTTTTCTCTGAATTTATAATAATAATAGAGATATGATCTTTTACCTCTAAAAGGTAAAGATATATATATATTTTTTTTTAACTTTTTATTATATAATACATACATGTGTCATATACTTAGTTTATTTCTTTGACCTTTTAAGCTTTTTATGGTACACATTTCACATGTAAAAAAATAAACGTACAGAGAGAGAAACGTAACAAAGCAGGAAAGAATCAGACCTCGCGCTAATGCAATCGGGATCGTCATTGAGAACCTTCAAATGAAATGATCTGCGCCGCGAGGTCACGATCGTTGTACTATGAACCTCAAGCAGTCGCGCATGAACCGACAGCCACGCACACGCCCCTGCGCGACCTTATCTCCCGTCTGATTGACAAAAGCCGCGAATATTAATCGCGAATAACAAGACGCGCTACGCCTCGTCATCGCCCGTGACGAAAATAATCTGCCGCGACGATATCGTGCGTCGGGTCGCCAAACCGTTTCCGACAAACGAGCGTATCCGCCGATCGCCAACGCGTGCGTCGATTAACGATTAAGCGCACGTTCCCGGCCGGACACTTCGAATGCGCCAGTCGATCTTTTGACCGATATATGGCGGGCATCCATGACTAGATCTTATTATATTATTTAAGATTGTTCGAAACCTCGGACAGTCTCAAGATTCAACCAATAAAACGACCGTGTAACATTTTGAGCTATGAATAATTCCGTACATAATGCGTCGCGCGAAATATTCGTCGCGAAGGGCGGTCGAAGGGTTCGCACGGCCCGAAGAGTGACTCACCCTTCTTCTCGACGAATTTCTCGCTCTCGGCCGCTCTCACGCACTAACAAGACTGTCGCGATTCCGCATTTTCCGTATATCATCGCTCCTATAATATTTTTAGCGAGCGCATTATGTAAGTGCACGTGGGTAAGCAAACAGTCGGGGCACATCATCTCCCTCGGCTGAAACAATCCATGGCATTTATGCAACGCTTTTATGAAATGAGAAACGACATAGCTGGAAGTTCGATCCCGATCGATAATATGTTCTTTTAACGCGCGACACATCGATGTAATGAACTTTGACTCGAGAAAATGCCTCAGATTGACCACGAAACCTCGAGTCATTTTTTTTCTTTATCAGAAACTTGATAAGAGATTACTTTTTTTAATTTTTAATATTTATATATTTTAATATCATATTTCAATATAAGCGTCACGCAAGAATGCCGTTAAGATTCATTTAAAATTGTAGAATTAAAGAATAAAATTTTGTTATATCAGCATAATTTTTAATAAATTTTTCATTTTTATTTCATTATACTTGCGATTTAAAAAATTAATTGTGACAAAAAGATTGGGAAAAAAAAATATTGGAACCGCTCTCATCAAGCCTCGTATGGGAAGATAAGATAATCGAAGTTGAATTATCTTTGATAAAATTAATAATGCGCACAAATTAATATAAGCTTCCTCCTTGCCAACGGTAAGTAAAGAAGATGGACGATAGTGAATGTAAAACATGAAAGATAGCGACACTTGTCTAATTATTGTGTCTTTAGTTGCAGGATGGGTTTGTTCCTAATGTCATCACTCAATAATTTTCACTCATTTTTTCAATAAAAAAGCATCTTTATAGTAGGAAAATGTTTTTTGTTGTGATTTTAGACTGGGTAGAACTAATTCAAGGCTACGTATACTGTCTTTTGCAGAAAAAATCTCTCTCTAATCGCGCTACGTTTAACAAAAGTACTGCGTGAACGAGAATTAAATCGTATTAAAAGCGTCAGAAAAGCGAACAAGAACTGCCTGTTTACTTCCACTTTCCGCATTTAAAATGAAGTAAAAGCGTGTATTTTTAGTTTTTATGATGCGAAAAAGAAGCGATAAAAATGCGGCCGAATCGAAGCAAACCTAAAGATAACAAAAAATGTGGATGTGCAGCCTTCGTAGCTTCAAAATAAACTTTGATAACTTAATTATTTTTAATATATGTGTGCAATACCCAATACATTATATAATCGCAGAAAATTCAGCCGACAAGGTTGTAAAGTATCCCTCAAGTTTCAATATCCTATACGTAAAATCGTTTTGATCCTAAAACAGATTCGACGACATTGTAAATTATTATAATACCGTTGCAAGGATGATTGTTTATTTGACATTACATAATAATTACTTTGACGTTACGCTTACTTAGCGAGAAAGGTTCTATAATTCCGACCGTGACGCATAACAAATCGATGTTTTTTAATTGTAATGGCTTCAAAATGTGATCGCTATGCATGCAATTCTTTGTGTTGGCTCTTTATTGCTCTTTATCATTGTGTTTTCAATTGTAAATCTCAGAACCTCTGGTACGTAACTTTCCATACAAATTTATTTCTTTCTTTCTTCTCGTGCTCCTATATAAATTTTTATTCCGCACAGCGAAACATTCCTAAACGATTTAGATTGCACTTAAAGTTTTCTGAACTGTGTGTTTAATAATCATCCAAAAGCAAAATAAAATGAAAATTTTTGCAGATTTCGCGATTTTTTCGATTTTCTTTTCGTCAGGGTAATATCTCGACGAATACGCGAGCATCTCCGCCGGTGGCAAGAGCGGATTCGGCGCACCCTCAACGGGATTTCCCGTTGCACGCGACGCAAAAACTTCTCGTTCTCCTAACAACTTAACTCGCTGCAGATCGCTATTTTTGGCACGGCGTACGTGCTTCTGCCGTGCCAAGTTCGCGCAAGTCGCAAAACGTTCCGCTCGTTCTCCGCCGCGACGAATCTCCTGTCGCGGATCTGCCGTTGCGACGACGCTCCTCGCTTGTAATCGAGACAGATTCGCGCTCGCAAAATTTTATCCGATTGTACCGCGCCACCCGATCTGCGTCCCAAAATAAACATAACATTGAATTTTGGGAGACTAGAAAAAGAGATGCTCTCTTCACGACGTTTGAAATGCATATTATACAAACGGAACATGTCAATTATTTAAAAGAATTGATTCTCGTCAATAATTGTTTAAAGAGGTAACTACGTTTCGATGAAATATCGTTGAATTTCTATGATATTCTCGCGAATAAAGCATGCAAGGAGAGAATATTTTTATACATTTCTTTCGTCCATATTCGCAATCCTGAAAGGGACATTCCTGTATACCGATTGCACCCAACCATCATGCGAGAAATATCAACAATTTGCTGGTGACTGATAATGTTTTCTTTCCGCGCCGTATAGTCCAGTCACTATGTACATTTAAAAAAGACATAATTCTGACCCAGGATTTTTCTTTTTGGGGGTGTTGGGGGGATCAAGAAAAGCTTAATCTCAAGTTTTCGACCTTTGTTTCCCGCTTGCTTTTTTTACGGGAGTAAAAAATGTGAAAAATGGTTTTTCCGCGATAATTCGGTTTCTAATAAAGTTACAAGGTCGAATCGGAGCTCATTTTAAAGTTTTTTTTACGCTCTACAAATTATGTCGTATGACATTTTTACGTATGATCGATTGTTTTCGAGACATCGAACGAGAAAGGGAAATAAAAAAGTATGAGAGATATTTAGTTTTTTCTTTTTACTCATTATTGTCGTCCAAAATTGCAAAAATGCTTCAAATGAAACTTGTAGAGCGTAAAAAAACTACAATTTTTATTTGTTATTCATTTCATTTCGTTGAAAATTACGCCTTGTAGAGCGCCTCAAAGTGGAGAGTCGTCGCCATCGCGTCAGCGATAAAGTATTTCTTTTTTATAAACTTACTTCACAAATATTGTCACTTAGATATAAAACTGCACGCTTTCATGTATTCTTCAATGAAACGGTAAGTGTAATTAAGAAAACTTGACGGTTTCAAAATAGCTACAATAATTTCAGGCTTTGCAAGATTTATTTGCAACTTTGAGGCGTAGTGCGATATGGAAATTTCAACGAAATTAAAGTAATAAATAAGAACATTTTACGAATTTTATTGCTGTGCAAGTTTTATTTGAAGCGTTTATACAGATTCGTGTGCGAAAAACGATAAAATAGAAAAAAACGAACAAAAATGCTCAATTTTTCCTTTTCTCTTTCGATATCTCGAAAACTATCGATCGTACGCCAAAATATCACTGAACGTAACTTGTAGAGCGGGAAAAATCCTATAAAAAACACCTATTATGTTACTTATTTGCGTCAATGAAGTCGGAAATCTTAGCGAAAGCGTTCGGTGCCGCGTATCGACGTAACCAACGCGCCGCTAACGCGATGACGACGACTCTCCACTTTGAGGCGCTCTACAAGGCGTAATTTTCAACGAAATAAAATAAATAACAAATAAAAATTGTAGGTTTTTTTACGCTCTACAAGTTTTATTTGAAGCATTTTTGCAAATTCGGACGACAATAATGAGTAAAAAGAAAAAACTAAATATATCTCTCTCATACTTTTTTATTTCCCTTTCTCGTTCGATGTCTCGAAAACAATCGATCATACGTAAAAATGTCATACGACATAATTTGTAGAGCGTAAAAAAAGCTTTAAAATGAGCTCCGATTCGACCTTGTAACTTTATTAGAAACCGAGTTATCGCGGAAAAACCATTTTTTCACATTTTTTACTCCCGTAAAAAAAGCAAGCGGGAAACAGAGGTCGAAAACTTGAGATTAAGCTTTTCTTGAGCCCCCCAACACCCCCCAAAAGAAAAATCCTGGGTCAGAATTATGTCTTTTATAATCCGTTTTTTTGTACATAGTGACTGGACTAGTATGCTCGACCGCATCTGGGGAAGTCCCAGATGACAGGTAAATCGTATGCGTCAAATGCAAACAATTCGCAAGAATTTGGCAGTGAGTGTGACAACAGCTGCGTATGGCGGATGTTGTTATTAGCAGGTCATTGGTACACTCGTGGTTGCGAATCTTCTGAAGTTGCTCGCAAATTCGCCCAAAACAATTTTTATCATAATCGAGCGGAGTGAAATTGGCGGCAGCAATGATATCGACAACGACGCGCCATTATTTTTTTCCCGTTTTTTAATTATTTCTCTCGATCACCAAAAGAGAGAATTCAACGAGTATTCAATAGATTGTATATTTGCACTCAACCGAAGAAACGAACAAGCGTATGAATTTAAGAGTAATATAGAAATGTAAGAATAAAAAATGGAAAAAATATAAAATACGAAATAAAATAATGTACGATGATAATGATAAATGGTGAACGTCGTGAAACTTATAAAAAATTTGCTAAAGATATTGCTCAGCTTGACAATTACAGCATATTATAATATGTATAAGAAATCCGCTTTAAAAAAATTATTTGAAAATGTCTATTCAGATTCTTCAACTGTAATGTCACTTAATTTGATCTAGTCTAGAGGAAAAGAACGAAACAATTGTAAGATAGAACAGGCTTTGTATTTTCACTGATCAATCTCATACAGTAGTCACACTTTCATCTCGTACATATATGTATGTATAATATATATTTTTATCACACGCTTTCTCTCTCTCTCTCTCTCTCTCTCTCTCTCTCTCTCTCTCTCTCTCTCTCTCTCTTACGCATACGCAAACGCACACGCACAAATATTCTCACATTCTCTCATATCTTTCGTATCAGAAAAAAATACAAAATTTCCGGCTGGAAAATAGTGTCAGTACAGATACGCGAACAAAATGTCGTACAGACACAAGAGAAGGTGAAGATAAAAGAAGTATCACACTATAAATGAGAAACCAAAAAAACAATGCGTTGCCCTTGTCCGTTCTTCATTCAATATGATTCTCTGTAAAAGGAATAAATAAAGGGGCAAATAAAAGGACAAACTTTCTTGAGAAACTTCGAGATCCCCGTATATGGACCTTCGAATATGTTCAAGGTTTAGATCTCGGACGATTCGAATGGACTTTTCTCGAGCGTCGCGTATCTGAAACGTTTCAAGAATTCTAAATGGACGCTAAATCTGGAGTGCTGTATACAGGGTGTCCCGTCACAAACGTGTGAATTCTTTAAGGAATATAAAATCGATTTATTTTTCCTCAACAAAAATGTGGCCGTTTATTTTATCACCTCGTAATTTACTAATTTCCATGAACAATGATATAAACTACAGGCGTAGGCTTGTAGGCAGTAATTGTACCCATTAGAAGGAAAAAACAATGTTTTACAGGTGTTCTTATCTAAATTGGACACATCGCCCCCCTTTCTTTTTTGGGGGATTTCGACACTGCAAGATTGAAAAGAATTTCAATTTCCTGTATTTGGAGCTTAGCAAACAGATTTCAAATTTGATTTTATAATCATATTTTATGACGTCCTGTATCTTACAGAAATTCTTTGAAAAAAAAAACGCTTTTTTTTAATAAAATTGCGTATAAAAATATTAGGATTATCTTGAGGAACTAGTGTGCAATCTGTTTACTATGATCACTTATGGGAAAACTATCTTTCAGCAACTTCTAAGTGTCTGTTAAGAGAGAACTGACTTTAATTTGCACTAAATTACGCACGCATAAATTAATATATGTCGCGGAACACATCCTGGATAAATTTAGAAAAAAGAAATGAAAGACGGAGAAATATGCACACATCGGTGTTCTCGACGGATATTCATGACTTTAAAGTGCCACTTTGTATCGGCAGATGTACGCGCAATACGCAGAAAATTATTAGCGTCAACAACAAACACACTCGCGAACATGAAATCATCTCGCGGGCAGGCATACAATAAATTAGAAATCAATATTAACTTATCGTCATCATTGTCGTCACGTGTACGCTCTACGTGATGCTATATTGAGTATAATGACGTTATATACCTGCCAAACAGACCAATTTTTCGGTATCACATCGTAAAGAGCGAAAAATGTAAGAGAAAAACGAAATTCTGACAGAGTTATACACGCACATTTTACACTATTCGCGTATATTACTTTATAATTTAAATACAAATACATTTTTTCCTGCATTCTACAACCTGTAAACATTACTTATTTGATTTGCGTATACTATCAGTAATTTAGCGCATTCTCTACATATAAGTTATTTTAAGTGAATACTTCTGGTATTACGATGTTAGCAAATTGATCTGCTCAACAGATGAAAATGTAGCGATACTACGTTTCTCTTTTTAGGATGTTCTCCAAGTTACGCGCCTGAATTCGCGATAAAACTTGAGGTAGGCGTCTCGCTACGTGCTAGTCATGTGACTGTTTGTAGGTTTTTATGTTCAGAAATATATTTCAGGCAATTTTTGCTAAGGAAAAAATAATTTTTTGAATTATGGTGTAAAATTTCATACGTGACAAAGCATGTTACTTTTTCCAAATTATGTGATTTTTTTCATTTGACTCCGTTTCGATCAGCCGATCATGCGAGTCGTCGAGAAAGGTTACAAGTGAGAAAAATACTTTTCGATTGAATTTTGACAATTGCTGAGAAAGGGTTTCAAAACGCATGAAGGGGTGTCAATCACTATCCAATTCGGCTAAGGTTGCGGTCCACTTGACGCTACAAATTCTTTGGAGCGTCCTTCTTCTCTTTCTTTCTTCATTGAAAGAAAAGAGAAGAGGAATGCTTCGAAGCATTTGTAGCGTCAAGTGGACCGCAGCATAAGAAAGACGAGCCCCATAACCTGCAACTACAGTGGTTAGCCAGCGGCGTTGCCAAGTCTTCCCAACCTCACCTCGACCAAAAAATGTCTGCTCGATTACCGCATTTTCACTAAAATAAACTAAAAAATTAGCAGCAAAATCACCGGTAAACTATATATTTTATGGTTGCATCGGATTCTTCGAAATCTAATGTACAAAAAGCAATGTTTTTTCTCACTTCATCTAATCGAAAAATGCGAAAATATGTGATTGAAACCGTGATAGAGGCTTCTTTTTCTGGCCGTCTGTATGAAGTAATGCAAAATTTGTGATTTTCGAGATCGTTTTCTAGAGTAAATAGTCGATAAGGAGCCACAGAAAAAATCGACTGCAAAGCTGATCATATAATTTGATATAAAATCCGAAATCGAAAACTTTATCTAATACATGCCCTGACACGAGACGACTACCTTAATCCCCGCGATTTCGAGTCTATCTCGTACGAGTCAGGCGCGGTCTCAATTTATCTCACAATCGTCCACGAGCTCGCAAATCATAAATAAATTAGAAGAAAAGTGAGAAGAATTATATATCATTGACAGAGAGAAAAATACGCTCGCTGCGCGTATTTCGACATAGATTCTTTCTTGAAAAAGTATAACGGAACACGCGGATGTGCGGCCGTTTAAGAGCTTTAAATCGAAGGCCGTTTCTCCGAAGAAGCTAACAAACTTACGGTCGGTACCGTTTCTAGTTTGTTCTCGCTCGCGATATTCTATAAAAGATGAAGGCCTCGTCCTAAGGCAATGACGAGTAACTCACGAGACCGAAGAATTCGATTTCGTTGCTCGGCTCAAACGCGATTAGCTTGACTTTAGTTCGGGAACTAAACATAAAAAAAATATGAAACGATAACAGTGTTCAGCGTCTTAACATAAAATTTATATTATAAATCAGTCAAGCCACTTCGCGGTGTCTGGCGACAATTCGATGTCCTTCGAAACTTCTTCATCGTCAATGTTCCTTCGCGATTCACGGAACTCCCTTTCCAGCCGATCCTCGTTTCTTTACGACCCACGAAATTCTCTCTCTCTCTCTCTCTCATTCGTCGACTCTTGTCGAGTCGTGTCCACAGTTAGGATCCACGTTCGACTATATAACACGTCTTCAACGTCCCACTTTTACTTCGCGCTTTCCGTTGACGGTGGCGGCAGCGGAATCGCCTGCTCGGACACCGGCTGTTGCTGTTCCTTCTTCTTCGTCTTCTTTGTCTTCTTCTGCGACTTCGGCGATTCCGTCGAACTTCGCTGTTCGTCGTTCGCCTCTGTATTTCCCTCCGTTGCTTCCTTCGCTTGCTGCTTCGACGTCGCGTGTTTATTTTTCGTCATCGTTTGCGACACGTCGCCATCCTTTCGTTGTTCTCCATCCTTTCCGTCACTCTGCTTTGATTCTTTACTCGTTTCGTCCACGCATTTTGTTGATTCGTCTGTTGACATAAGTGCAACAAGCTGTTTCATATTTTCCGCTGATAAATTCTCTATTTTTTGTTCGATTTCCTGTTGGCCGGGAGAGACGACGTTTTGATTTGTGGATTCGGCAGCCGTTGCCGCAATTTCACTTTCCGAGGATTCCACTTTCGCCTGCAAAAAGAAAATAAGATACCAAATGAATAAGATAATTCGTCATAAATATTATACTCATAAAAGAGAAACAATGTGTTTTAAACGAAAAGAAAAAATGTAATTTAACAATGTAAATAAACCAAATTGTTAGACATTTTTTATATAATTGATAATAAAGTATCCAGCGTTTTAACCAACCTGGTGTACCAACGCTCATCATTTCTCACCTTCGTCGGCGACGATGGCCCTGGCGGAAGCGGTATTGGCTCGTTACTCTGTTTCTCTTGCTTCGCGTCTATCTCCATTGGCTCAGGGACTTGAGAGGTCTCTTCTCCTCGCTGATCCTTCTCAGCGGACTCCTGGACCTCTTCATGTACAGTAGGTTGTTGCTCTTGCTGATTGATAATTGGTGTTTTTGATTCCAGCAAGCTAATGGAATCCTGTATAGTCTTGATAGCGTTTTTACGCGCTTGTCGCACATTCTCCCGACCTTCCGTCTCTATGTCGTCCAATTTGATTAATTCGCGCGTCAGCATCTCGTCCAGGTAGATATATTCCTTGTCTTGCCGGGAACCACCGACGTAACGTCGTACCTGCTCGGCCAAATTGTCCACTTCCTTTTGCACCAGAGCAACTCTTTCCAGAGGATCCTTTGGCACTGGAGGCTTTGGTTTCGGCGCTTCTTGATGTTGTTGCTGCTGCTGATGTTCCTGATGATGCTGAGGTTGTTGAAATTGTTGCTGGTGATGTTGCTCGTGATGCGATTGAGGTTGCTGATATTGCTGGTGATGATGTTGAGGTTGTTGCTGGTGTTGTTGCTCGTGATGCGATTGAGGTTGCTGATATTGTTGGTGATGATGTTGGGGTTGTTGCTGATGAGACTGAGGCTGTTGATAATGGTATTGGGGTGGTTGTTGTTGCTTCCGTATCGGTTGTTCAAAAGCTGCCGGCTTATAAAACACATCCTGGAAATGCGACGGTGGCCACTGCTGTCGACTGAAGCGTTCATTAAAGTGTGACGGTCTGTGGAAGTGATGCGCTGGTGGCGACGATTTGTCAAAGTGGTGGGACGGCGGCGACGGTTGTCGTTGATGATAATGCTGCTGGAAAGTGGACGATGGCGCGTCGTCAGTCGCAATCTTTGGCATCACCGGTACGTCGCGACCCTCCACAAAGATGGGGATGTGTCGGACATTGCTAGCTGGTTTACTAGGCGACTGGGCGCGCTGCTGCTGCTGATTGTGCTGCGGCGTAATATCTACTCGGGATACGAATCTTTGACCTTGACCAGGTTGCGGTGATTGCTGATCTTGGCCTTGCGATTGGCCTTGCTGTTGCTGCCAGCTTTCCGGCGGTGCCGACATCGAGCGCTGACCGCGCTCACCCTTCTCCGGACTCATCTCCATGTCGCAGCGTCGTTGCTGCTGGCCTATGTCGACTGTGTTGCGTAGACCGTACTGCGGTATCGCGGACGATGACGTCAGGTCGTGCTCGCCACTGCCGCCGCCGCCGCCGCTGTGCGAGCTGACAGCACTCGCACCACTCGCGGCGCTGCTACCACTTGCCTGGCTACGCGCGTCCTCGTCCACCTGATGCTGCTGACCTTGCTGCTGACCTTGCTGCTGGTCGTCGTTGCTACCACCGGATCCGTGACGTCGGCAGCGGCGGTCACGCAACAGGGAACCGCCGAATGGCCAAGGCGGACCACGCAGGTGCTCAGCGAACTCGGGGTGACGCGCCGCAAGGTCGTCCAGATGCGCGCGGATCCCGTCACCGCGCGGACGCTCGAAAACGTCGGCGGCGTCGTCGTCGAACGGGAAGCCCTACAGAGACAGACAAAAACTTGATAAAGTCGATGCCTGTGTTCTCAATTACTCATACTGTAACGATTAAATAATTCATGACTTGAACTGTTTGGCAGGTATTTGACATGTGCGAAAGACAAAACATAAGGTTAAAAAATTAAAAAAAAAAAACAGTTTACGCAATATTGAGTTAATCTATATGTACATATATAGGTCTCTTTCACCAATAATCATGATGAACGAATATCTAAATAGCAATGTTCGACTACAAAAGTATCAATCTGGAAATGGAAGATTAAAGACGTTCACATTCAACATCATATATTGCAGCGAATTCGCTTGTACTATGCGTTGGTGCATGCTAAAAGTTATTATGCAGGAAATTATCTTTTAATGAAAACACAATGTAAACATTTTTACCGATAAGACACTCAAGCTTAATATTATCACATTTTTAATGGAATGTATGCGTCAGAGTTGGATATCATTTAAGTTTCTTTATAATACGCTCTTGTATTTAAATAGTTTCACGTCTAGCAATCTTTGTTAACTCTAGTCCGCACAATTTCGCAGCGGACAGCGGTGCACGCGAAGGCCGTTATGTATGAAGTTATCTGAGCGTGAACCTTTAGCGCACACCTTCAATGCGGAACAATGCAGGTACCGAATTCGGGGATATGCTTCGACTTACGCCAAGTTCATATTCGCTAAAAAATAAAGGGCGACTTCGACCAAATTGCAATTAACTTAATCGGCGATTAACTTATCAAGCAGTATTTCTATTTTGTTATAATGCGGATAAAACAATTAATTTTTTGTTGTTTAACACATAGACAGAAAAATTAAGTTAAATTAGGAACGAGTTATATAGTTAGAAATTGTGTAATAAGTAATTCTACTAGTTGAATTAATCACCGATCAAGTTGATTGGAGTTCGATCGAAGTCACCCTCACAGTGACAATTGCGTGCGACATTCGAATCGTATCGACTTCGATCCGATGAACGCGAGCAAGGGCGCTGAAGGGGAAATTCGCGTAATCGGGCACGAGGTGACGAATCCTCCTTCTTCTCCTTCTCCTCTTCCTGCGGCGAAACGAGGTCGCGTCGTCGTTCCACTTAGCGCGACCGATGTTACAAGACGCATGTTACAAGAAAACCATACACGGGACGCAAAAGAAAGAAAGAGAAAATGAAAGAAAAATGGCGGTAGAAGGGACAAAGAGAGAGAGAGAGAGAGAGAGAGCGAGAACTGGGAGAGCCGCTTATATACGCGCACCTACGCCCGATAATCGGATTTTCCTATTTTCAGCCCGGCTGGCCCTGGCTAACACGCCACCACCACGTTAACTTTTCGCTATCAACCGCGAAAGTGACCCATAACAAGTTACTATTGTGCTCAGATACCGATGCTTTTTGAAATGATAAACTTAGAGTGCCTTCGATCCAAAAATGGATTTTTGACGCACTTAATCGCGTGCGTCGCTTGCTATTATCGACGACCTCGTCATTCCTGTCGAATTTATTTTAACGGTTTCGAGGAAAAAGGAAATTCATTTTCTCATCTTCCTTCTTCGCCTTTTCTTTCCTAAAGTTTCTTTTATTTCCGCTGGATGATATCATACGGGAAACGGTCGCTCGATCTCGTTTCTTTTCGGTTCTTGGTCTCCGTCTTCGTTGGAGCACGCGCAAATACGCCCACGCGTGCACGCGACCATCCGTCGCGTTCCAGAACATGAAACGCCGAGGGAAAAACGTCATCGAGACGTGGTAAGAGCATGGTTACAGATGAAAGGAGTCAACCGTATGAAGTAATCCCCCCTCGTTACTCCTTGCCTCCCTCGGCGCGATCTCGCCTAATCATACGGCCGGTATCGAGCGTAGGAAGCTATCTGATAACGTGACCGGCGCGGCGTGACGTCATGCCGCGCCTTTCAACGTAACGTCGAGTCGCTCGTTAAGCCCATACCAAACTATGCATTGAAGATTGCGAATTAGAAATTAAGGGCCCCCGCTGTGAATGAAAAATATAAGGAACAAGGAACAGATATTAGCGATTATAGGACTAAGGAATCAGGAATAAAGCTGGTGTAGCATTGATACACGGCTTCCGATAAGTTAAAAATCTATTATCTGTGTTATTCCCTGTTTCTGTTGCCTGTGTTTTTCATTGTGCATCCAGTTTTATTCCTGATTCTTTAGTCCTAATCGCTAATATCTGTTCCTCGTTCCTTATATTTTTCATTATACGGGGGCCTTTAGGGTCGCGAAATAGAGATTAGAATTCGGGACATAACGGGCGAAGATCAAAGTCATCCAATTTGGTCGAATTTTAATCTCCAATTCGCTATCCTCAATCTCCAATTATCTGATTCGGGCTTTAGTGTAGGTATCGACCACAATAATAACGGCGGTCTTCCGAGGCGTCTAAATGGGTTTCGTGACATATCACGACTGGTATTTGATATGGTCAACGCATCGCGATCGTTCGCGATAACTCGATGATGCATCGATATACGAACGCCGGTTTTCTTTTCGTTACGTTTGTTTCTTGTTGAGAACATTTGTAACACATTTCATATCGTCGAGATATCAATTAGCGAGAGAAAATTTTTGTGACAATTATAACAATAAAATACAAAATTTCTGGACGAATGTCGTGACTCGATAATAATATCTCTTTCTTATTTATTATATTTTTTTTTGTCGCGAGAGAGACAGAACGCGCCGTTCGAATGCGACGCGAAAAATGTACGGCGCGAATGCTATTTTTGATTTCCACGCGATCTCGAAACGCGGAATGCGAGGAGCCAGCGGCGGATGGGTGGAGAGGTGGAGGAGGGGGCCAAATATCGGTAGGGAGAACTCGCGCGGTATGGAAATATCTCGCGTGCGCCGCCGATTCCTAAGGTCTGGATCGTGTCATCTCGAGAATATGAAACCCAGGAGGAAGAAGAGGTTCGGAACGCCACCGTGTGCGTCCTATTCACGTCCCTCCGTATCGTGTTTGCGATCAGGACTTAAGCGGCAATAGTGAAGTAAGAATCGCGCGCGCAGAGCGGCAGCAGCGCGTAATCCATGACGCACTACACAGTCCCACACGAAAACGTCGCCAATCCGAGATATACGTAATCGTTTACAAACGGACAGGTTTTCCTGGTTAGGGAGAAGCCTGAATCTCGAACTTCGTGCTTTCGGGAAGCTTCTCGCGGAGTTTCGCCGGAGTGTGAGTCTCGCGAGAAAAAATTTGACGCATTAAAAGAAAAGAAAAAAGAAAAAAAACAAGTGGATATAACGTCACTTACGGGGAACGAGCAGCGGTCCAGATCGATCTCTCGTCCGAATTTGGATGCTGCATCCATGATGACAGGCGAGTCCATTTTCTGGACCCGTACGTTCGAGCCCGCGTCCGTTTTTGGATACCTGACACGCACTCTCTTTCTCTCTCTCTCTCTCTTTCACGCTTGCACTAGCGGTTAGAGAAGGAAAGATCTAAAACTTTACTCTCTCTCGTTTCTTTTGCCTCCTTCGTATAATATACTCTCGCACAGAATCTTTTTTTAGCGGCTCTCTTTCGCGAAAGCGCGATTCGAAGACGTCGAGAAAAGGTTGCTCCGAGATTTTTCTCGAAATCTCCACGATACCTTCTCGCGTTCTCTCTCTCTCTCTCTCTCTCTCTCTCGCTCTCGCTCGTTCGCTCACGCTCTCACACGCTCTCGATATACGTATATATATATATATCTGTTTCTCTCTCACTCTACTCGCTCGCTCGCAATAGCTGACACTCACTCGTGCTTCTCTCTCGGCTTTTCCTCGTCTCCTCCTCGCGTTTCCTCTGCCTCCGCCGCGATTACATAAGCAACACGGCCGCTGTACACTCGGGCGCGTCTCTCTTTCGCACTCGCCTCACTGGCCGTACTTTTTCAAGGCCGTTCTCTTCGAGTCGTAAAAAAAAAAAGAGAAGAAAAAACCGTGTGCACGTGCGTTTCGCCGTGATCGCGCGCGTAATTCACTACGAACGCGGTTGACAACGAGACTGACAGCGCGCGGGCTGCGGGCGACAACTTAAATACTCGATTACGTGTGGGCCGTGCGCGACCACGTGACCACCGGCGGCGGCGGCGGCGGCGGCGGCGAGCGCAGGCGGAGACGGCCGACGACGGCCGACCGAGCGGCCGAGCAAGCGCGAGAACTCGATAGAACACGCTGGAAGCTTCTCGTGGCTTCTCGCGCCTAACTTCTCGCTCGATCGAGAAAACGCGGAAGCGTTTACGTTGCGTCACGATCGACGTTTTATTCCGTTCTGTACGATATGGTTTCAAAATATTGAGAAACATATAGTTATATATTTTTTCTTTTTTTTTCTGCAAATTAATGTAAGAAAAAGGCCTCCTCTTTTCTGGAAACTTATATTTTTGAAAGTTGTTATAGATTGTTCTAACTTTGTTCCACGTTGTTTCGAATCAATACATCATTTTATTTTAAACGGTTAATTATAAATGAACAAAAAAAGGCTTAAGCCTGATAATAGAAACAAAAGAAAAAGGAAATGTACGCGTGTGTGTGTGCGAGACGATGAGACAAGTCGTGAAAGATCCATTCGTCTCGGTCGCTCTTTGTAACTTTGCTCTTCTCACCGAAGCGTATATGTGTCTTGTGTCTTGTTCTAGGTATGTACAGAAAGTACAATTACAAGAACGTGCGGAGGTAGACGGGCAGATAAGGACGAGAGAGCGCGCCTCGGCGGTCGACCGATGAGAGAGAAGAAAAGAGATTTATGACCTATATTTTTAGTCTCGAGCGAAAGGACCCGTACCGAATTACTCGACTGACCGTGACCAAAAAGCGTAAAACCTGTATCAGACTATACGGATTGGGATTAGATTGAAGTTTAATCAACCATAATAAAGAGAGAAAAAACTGATTTCAAGTTTGCTCCGTTTGGTTCAATCCAACTTCAATCCTAATCCGTATAGATATGGGCATATGGCATTCAAAGGTAGCTTGAGCGCGTAGCTCGCGTACCACGCGTTCTCTCAAGCGCATTTCAAAGGAAATGAACGTTTGACTGAGAGAGAAGACAGTGTGACGAAGAAATAGCGATGAGTGATTCGCGGAGCTATGCGCGGAGGGATAACGAGTTCGGCGAAAATTACCGAACCCGAAGCACCGATGTTCGCCACGTAACTTTAAATGGGATTTGTATACGCGTATTACATATGACGCAGATTATACTTTAATAGCGTAACGATAACCGGCGTTTTGTACGAACGCCCAGACGCGAGTCGCGCGTGTCTCGATCGCTCGTGGGATCATCGATAATGACGATCGATGATCTACAGTGATCGATAGCGATGCCAGGAGCGCAGGAGACGCGAGGAGGTCGCGCGAGTCCGACGCGAACCGGCGAAAGGCTCATTCATACAACGATAGAAGGAGGTGGAGGAGAGGAGGAGAAGAAGGGGGGAAGAGAGAAAAAAGAGGGGAAGGGGCACGACGGCGCGCAGCGTGAAATTTACTTAATCCATTAATGAGCGAATCGAACGGCAATAAAGGTTGCTGCGAGATTTCGAAGCTGTAATTCCGCTTTCAAAAGAGAATAATTTGCGAAAAAATGTGGTTTTTTACTCTTTCTATCAAAATGACGCATCAAATGAATGTGAAGAGTTTCGATTTTTGAGTTGCGAACACGTTGCGCCGGATTTAAACTCCGAATCGCCGCGAAGTCGAAAGAAGTCAACCAAGCGCAACAACAATCGCGCACTTTTTGCATTACGCAATTTGCGTTGTGCAACGCGCGGCGAAGTTTAATACGTTAAATATATAAATAACGCTAACTGTGTGTACAATATTATTGCCAACATGCAACATGCGTGAAGCCGCGATCGCGGCGCATTTTGCCGTCGCAGGTCGCGAGATCACGATAATCACTGCACCTTTCGACTCCTCTAAATTCAATCTTCTCGAAAGTAATGGAAAAACGAGGCAAAAGTCACGTGCAAAAAATAAACATTTCTATCCACATTTTCGACTTATTGCTTCATGAAAAAATATTTTTCTTGGGCATGTATTGTTATAAAACTTTTCGGAATGGATTCCGATCGGAATTATTCCGTTTTCTCTATGAAACGCAATAAAAATCTAGAAAATAACTAAACAATTCCGATTCCGAATCCATTCCGAAAAGTACAATACGTGCCCTATTCGCCTACACTTTCCCCCGAATCGATAACGAATTACGCTGTGTACGAAGTAGGTCGAGAGCTTGTCCAAAATATCTTTGCTGCTTTTAAAATTATACGAGAACTTGACAATGCGAAATATTCAAGGACATACCCTTTTTATCACACTCGTCCTCGAGAATTTTTGCATATCTTTGAGAATATGCTGGATACTTTAATTACGAATGTTGAATGAAATAATAGTCAAGACCCGGACACATATAGAAAAACTTAAGCAGTAAGCAAATCAGCCAATCACAGCCAAGAACTTAAGACATAACGTAAGCGGTAGCGAATCAGTACCGTTGATTTTCTTACTGATGCTTATACGTCTTCAGGTTTATTTCTATAATGTGCCCGGGCCTTGACTATTGTTTCACTCAACATTCGTAGTTAAAGTAACCATAAGAGTTTTCCTTTCTAAGTCGAGAATGTCGAGATAAAGTCACCTCCGGCATACACACATACATATACACGCGCGCGCACGCACACGCATAACACATCGGCGGCGCGACAATTCGCTTTACGTAATGAGGCACTTTTCTCTTCTCTTCTATTGGTTCATCGCTATACATAACCGAATCACCTGTTCCGCATTGTCAACGCGCCAATTAGCATACTTCGCGCACAGAGCACATAACGCGGCATTATCGTGTTTTCCGGAACATTGTCAATCGATAGGTCGATTTTGATTGAGTGGGCGGGCTCCTTGTGGGCGAGTCCCACTTTCGCGACCATTTCGCAGTGATGAGTTATATCTTCGAGGAGCGCGAATCTCGTTTTTCTCAATTTTAATGTTGATTTTAATTCAAACTTTCGAGAGTTTTACACGAGGCATGCGAATGCGTCGAAAAATTGAACGACGTGGCTTGCGGATTTTCCTATCAAAGACATCTGCGTCGTTAAGAGACTCCCGGACTAGGACACGCATATATACATATACACATGCGCGCACAGGAGTGTCGGAAATACGCCGCTTCCCGAGAAAAGCCGAGATCGATAGGGGTGGCCTACCCTCGGATGTGCCGTCGAAACTCGTTTCGGGGGGGAGTCCAGCTAAACACGACACGACGCTACTTCGTTTCGCCAGGTCTATTCAACGACGGATGAGTAATAAAGGCCCTTTTGGTTCGCAGGATATTGAAGTTAAAGGGTGTCCGGAAAGTGACTACGACTAGGGTATTCATTCCGATTGCGGGGGTTGCTCGGGCTCCATATCAGATCGAGAAATTCTTTCCTTGGTTCTTACACTAATAAAGAAAAATATATCGAACGATGCGTCTCTTGCGATAAGTTTGATAAATAATAATCACGTGATCTTTCTAGAAATGACGATTAAAGATAAAAACGTTTTCGATCGAATGGCAGGATTAAAAGCTGAAGAGCTCTTACATATAAATAATCGTTATTTATTCCCTTCCCTCCTTTTCTCGATATTTTTAGCATATCAAACCGGAGAAATTTATTCTTTTTTTTTTACCGTATAGCTTCTGCCGATAATTAAAAAAAATTCTAACGATAAAAGATATAAACAGATCTTTTACGAACAATCTGATCTTTTTTAGAAATGACGACTGGCGATGGAAATGCCTTTGAGTGGCGAGATATCGGAGCTCGTCTGTCATCGTCAACACGATCTTAATCTTCGATCGACGTATTAAATATTTACCTTGCGTTAAAGTTTTGCATTTGATCGGAGACAAGTTATAATTAAACGAGAGAGACTCGCACGATCGCGAGTTCTTTCGATTTACGTACGATTCGAATCGTTTCACATACGATCTGCAAATATCGCGGTGACAAGAATAAACCGGCAAATCCGGGAGAAAAAGTGTGGATCGACGCCACGGCAGAACCTCCGTTTGAACGACCGAGACGATCGTCGAACAAGAGAATTGGGACGGCGCTATAAATATAAAGAAATTCGGCGCAGCGCGCGAAACAAGCTTCGATTTATTCGTCGCGAATTTAAATTTCGCGCGTGATGCAGCGGCATCGAAGACGTAAACGGCGTTACCTATTAATATTTGCACCCATTTTTAGCCGGTATTCGTAGTCAGGTCTTATACTTAAAACCGTCTTCAGTTTATCTACAGATGCCTCTTAGCCAATAAAACGATACATATTACATATATGTATATTATATATATATATATATATATATATATATAGCATCCGAAAATGAACTTAAGACACGTCTTGAATATAGAAGATCTGACTATGAATATTAATTTTTTTTTTATCAATACTGAAGTTTGTACAGACGGCGTCATTAATGCCTTCCACCTGAAGGCATAGTACATGTAACGTGCACTATAGAAATCCCCAGAACACAGCTAGGAAAGCATTAATGACGCCGTCTGTACATCAATAATGCTTATATCTCACCTTGATGCGGGACGAAAGTAATTAAGACGTTTGTGATTTTACTTTTATCTCGCAAATTATAAAAACTCTCTAAAAATCGAAAAGTGAAATATCGCTCAAAACGAGTATAAAATGCAAGTGTAACGAAAAATTGAAAATTGAGCCTGTGCACTTCGAGGGATTCGCCACTCTAAAAAAGAATAAAATTGCGCTGTACAAGTTGGAGTGAAATCGCACTCCATTTGAATAAACAGGGCACTCTTTTCGAGTGCAGTAGATCAGTGTCCATATATAGGAGCGAATTATGTCACTCTACAAATTTTGAGTGGAAAACTTCACTCTGTTAGAGCATTTTATCAGTCGATCTTTAGTTTCGTAATGGCGCGTGATCGTATCACTTCGGTAGAGTAGTCACTCTAAAAATTTGAGTGAAAAATTCACTACTTCAACTCAGAATTTCCTCTTTTGAGATGAGTGCCCTCATTTACTCAGAGTAGAGTGACAACCCTCTTTTTTGGAGTGACGCACCATCACAATAATCACTCTAATATATTAGTGATGGCGAAACCACTCTAAGTATGAGATTTAGAGCGAATACAAACGTTGCATGTTGGAGATATTTGGTGCGGCAAACGCAGTGCGAGAACGGATGTTAAACGGATCAAAGATTTTTTCCCTTTCGATATGATCGATCGATCAGGATGAGAGGGAGGCAGAGGGAAAATAAAGGTCGATGACAAAAAGCACGCCGCGGCATACCGTGGACACGATCGTGAATTCCAAGCACACTATAGCGCGAGGAAGAGAAGGGCGCGCGAATGACGGCGAACGAACAATATACTAGTATATAATACTCACTCTAGGCAAACGCGGAAAGGGTCGGTCGAAAGCGTCGCCCCTGGTGGGTCTACCGGACTCGAAGAACGCGTCCCCGCTGTCCTCGTTGAATCGCTGCTTCATCTCCCGCAGCAGCTCGTCGTCGGACATGTCACGCACCTGGTCCGCGAATCTCGGCGAGTCGCGAAAGTAGTACGACATTGTCGCGGGGCAACGCAAACGCGACGCGCCTTATTCCCGGTCAAATCTCGCGACGATACACGAGCGGTTTGATTACACAAGATATCGCAGTTACTTTCGTTTTCTTTCGTGCTCCTTCGTATCGCGGAACTAATACTTCTTGCCAGGTATGTACATTCCCGCGCAAAGGTTCGCGCGTTACTGACGAGCGCTCAAGCGGCTCAAGCGCTGCGCCGGGAGTGCGCCGACGATAGCATTTGAAAGGGCAAGCTCGCACGCGCACGCGCACGCGCACTGACGTCGCGCCGTCGCTCGCGCGCATGGGCTTCGAAAAAGGGCTATCAAGATGAATTCGCGTAGTCACGTATGTACAATTATTTTATACGGAGGAATTGACCAATTAGTGCGCCCGATGCAAACACGCCATATTGGCGCACTTATTTATAATTTTGAAAAGCCCAAATGATTAAACGTACAAAAACCGCGGGCACAAAGCCGTAACAAGTTGTTCGCGTTGAGTTATTTAATAAACAATTGATTTACAAACGTTTTGGCCCATATCTGGCCAGGCTCAGTGTGATTAACAAAACTTTAAATAAAATGCAATCGGCGCATGAAACGCAATATACAGATGCCGAACACGGTAGTCGGAATTTAATCAAAATCCAGAGCATAGTTGAAGAGATAAACCCGGTTACATGATCACCAATCTATCAGCACCATGACATCCCACATCCCACACCGAACACCAAAGGGTTTAACTTTTCAACTATTTTACTCTTGATTTTGATTGAATTCCGACTACAATTCGATATCTGTATATTGCGTTTTATGCGCTGATTGCGTTTAATTTAAAGTTTTACAATCACACTGACGATGGCCAGATATGGGCTGAAATGTTTTTACAAAACGTGTTTATTAATAACTTAACACGAACACCTTGTTACGACTTTGTGTCCGGTTTTTATACGTTTGTACTTATTGTTAGACATGCGATTGATCGATTTTTAAGAACATTTTTGTTCTGACGGGAAAAATCTGGATAGATTTAAAACACCTGTTTAAATTTATTTGTTTTCAGTCCTGCCACCTCATATATATATGAAATTTTGAATAAAAAAACGTTATTCTAATAAAAAAAATCTAAAACATAAACAAATCTAAAATAACTTAATAATACATTGTACTGTCTTCGAAAAACAAACATTTAGTAGAAGAAATAAAAAGAAACCGTTTGACACTTTCCCAAAAAGAAACGAATATCTATTGAAATGGGAAAAAAAAGAGGGGAAAAGTCCAGTATGCGTCACTTTCATGTGTAAAGTTCGCATGCTTATTCATTGAGGTACGTGTATAAATTTTCTTTCGCTTCCTGTTTTATTATTTACATTAACGATATACAAAATGTCAGTGCCATTAAGTATGTGCCATTTTATGTGTAATAGAATGTGTAATAGAATGAGAACAAGAGCGTTACATAGCCTCTTGCTTGCTATTCAAAGAAGAAATAAGAGAAATATATATGTGGAAGAAAAAACACTAGAATAAAAAAACAGATTAAAAAATATACATAAGAATAAGTACAGCAGAATATTCAATTTGTAAGAATTTCTGCCTGTTTAAGGGTCGGCAGGGGACACGGTGGAGACCTCTGTCGGGTTGGCTTAGCTGCGAGCGGCTGCGAGTCCGTATTTTATTTATTATAAATTTTTAAGAGCAAAAATGCAAAATCGGGCTCTTTAGCGTACTATAGATGAGCTTACTGATTAAGAATATCCTAAATTGAATAAGATGAATCTTATTATCAATTTAGGATATTCTTAATCAGTGAGCACATCTGTAGTACGCTAAAGAGCCCGATTTTGCAGTTTTGCTCTTAAAAATTTATAATAAATAAAATACAGGTTAAAGTGCAGTTTAACGTGTACTTAGTGCATAAAGTGCACCTGAGTGTACCTGAGTTTGCTAAGGGTCTCCTGCCGACCCTTAAAGGACTACTTCATAAAAATTAAAAATAAATCCCCTATACACTCGATTAACCATCTTAGGGACGTATTCGAATATATACATCAACTTGCATTCCATATATGCAATATGTAACAATTATACAATCAACATATCTCCCAATGTAAAGAGAGAACACATACCATATGCTGCTTAACACATTATTGGCCAGCGATATTTTGCGCAGATGAAATTAGGGTTTTGGAAATAGATGTAATAATTTACGAAATGGATGACTATAGACTATAAAGGATAATTGATATATGTACATTTAAGAACATAAAATCTTTTTTATAATAAACCTTTCTTAAGAGAAGACCCATTTAGCATTTCTTTAAAAGATCAGTCGTTTAGTCTTTGTAACACCCAATTTTAGATCGACCTTTTAATGTGTTAAGACACGCGTGAAACATTGCTACAAATTTAGTAGCAGTCCATCGAATTGACGTCATTCTGCTTGTACATCGTCAGTATGTCGTCTAGAATCGACTCAAAACTACTGGTATACGTTTTCAGCCAGCGATTCTTCTCCTCGATGTAAGCGTCGATGTCGCAGTTGAAGATCGCGTGAAGGAAATCTTGGCGCGTCACCGACGAGATGTAACGCAGTGTCTTCTTTTCCTCTTTCTCCTCCTCTTTTGCCATCTCGGTGTCCATGTTCATGGAGTTCTTGTAAATGGTTGCGAGCAGATTGGCATCGTTTGTATCCACGATTTCCTCAATAATGTTTGAGACATTTTGCATTTTCTCATCGTAGATAGATGAGGGAATGGACGGTGTTTCCTTAACATAGACGGTATCTATTACGGCGTGGTTTTCCACCGGTGACGACGGTTCGTCTAACTTGTACTTGAGCAGGCAGGTTTTCAACTTGCCGATTATCGCGGCAGACACTTTGCACACCTCAAAGTCGCTATCATCTTTTAGGGTAACCAGAAGCACCTGAAAGTTTAAAAAATCAATATTTACTTATTAATAATTTATGAATTACATTTATTCATTTATTCATTCAATTCGGTTTTAACATACATTTTTTTTATTAAGCGGTCTGATAGATCATGGCATATTTTCTTTGTAAACTTTTTGAATTTTTGCAATATCTTCAAAATTGAAGAAAATATAGTACATGAAAGTGTGCTGTGACGTCATATTTTATATAAGAATTGACGTCATACCTTTTGAAGTTGCCATCATCAAAGAAACTTTAGCAAGCTATAACTTTCTCAAATTTAGGTTTTTTTTTTAAATTCAAAAAATACTAAAAATCGACTTAGATTCTCTACATTAATTATGGATACCGCTTAATTTAAAAAAATGTTAAAACCGAATTGCTTATGGACTGATAGATTTAAGAATGTAAAGTTCGTGTCCAACATCAGAATTCTAACTAATTACTTACACCTAGACAACTTTGTCTCGCTAGTTCGTCCAATGCCTTATTAAGCCTCCGCTTAATCTCGGTTTCATTCAATGCCACGATCTTCCTATGCTCCTTGGAAAACGTCACGTTTGGGAAGCAGTTGTCAAGCATTCCCTGATCAGTCAAGTGCGATTTGACGAAGTGGTCCCAGAAAGATAATGCGTTTGTCTTCACTTCCCAGTGCAGATCAAACACGGCCGCTACACACATTGCTCGCAACATCGAATTGATGACCTCTTTCCTGCAAATTGCATGACATTAACTATTCTACAATGTATATCAAGTATTACAAATTTAAAAACCCTACGTACGACCAGTTCTGATGAACATATAACTCCTTGATTAGAGTCACAGCCTCTCTCCTGACTATTGCCTCGCTTTCGTTTCTGAGTAGATCAATCGCCGTTTCCTATAAAAATCGGTTAACTCATATAACTCATCTTCTTCAACAATATTTGGAGAGCGAGTAAGGAAAAAGTAATAAGTATACGTACGGATAAATTTACTTGCGACAGTTGCTGCTCCCATAGCTTGTTGATGCGTATCATAGTCGCGACGAATGTTAACGCTGACGCTCGCACGTAGCTCTCATCATCTGTTTTAATGATATCGACTGCCACTTTCGGAAACTCGTTAATCAACAGGAAGTCTTGGAATGCCGGATATTCTGCGAAAATTTGCGTATTTTTATATATTTTGTTATACGTTAATTATGTATATTGTTTTAGCTCTATTAGTCGAAACAAATAATTGTGAAACTTGAAGAGGCTATCTATATCAATACTCTGATTCGCTTACTGTATTCAGAAATAGTCGCGATGGTGTTGAGAACCTCGAGAACACTGTCTCTCACTTCCCAATTGGGGTCATGCAATCTTTTGAAGAGCGTAGGTCCGATCTCGTTCATATGGCTGTCCGAATCCACGAGTAGCGCCAAATTAGGCGGCATAAAGTTATGGATGGCGAGTTTGCACAGTTTCAATGCCTTCACACAGATCTAAATAGAAATCAAAATTCATCATCGTTTTCCAGTTTCTTTTCCAAGTAACAACTATGACGACTGAATTTTTCTCACGCAAACAATGAATTCATTACTCTGATTTCAGCAATCGATCTTTTACCGTCGGTAGTATCCCAGGATGATTGAGAATCTCCTGTGCGAGGGATAACACACATATCGTTTCCACGCATTCCTGCCATTTCAGTTTGAATTTTTCTGTCATGACAGCCAAGCCATCGAGCAGCGACGCCAGTAGAATAGGATAGTCGACTACAGGATCACCGTCCAATATCGATTTATATAGGAACTTTCGCGGATTCTCCGAAGGAGAGGTGCTGTTTATGTCTGATGACGTGCAATTCCTCGCTTGCCCGCACATGTCCGGCATGTAACTTTTCAAGACGTGGCATAAGGCTTGGAAAGCAATCACAGCTACATCCTGATAAAAAAGTACAACTACAATTACAAAAGTTAATCAAGATTTAATTTAATTTAATAAATCGTATATACTCACTCTATCCATTATGTCTGATATTTCAAGGAGTATATCGATAGAAACTTTACAAATCTGCTCCATTGGAAGATCCCCCTTCCGTATAATGTCTCTCATGCTGTAAGCTAATCTTTGTACAGTGGTACACGTTACGTCGAAAATTTTACTAACAAACATATCGAAGAGATCGTGATTCAAATGATTCTTCTTTATACAGACGCACAGTGGTATTATCTGTCAACAAATTAAAATCAGTTTGCTTTTAATATTAGTATCCAACTATACATGCACATTAAGTGCACGAGCTGTGACTGACTGACTGACTTACCATTAATGCGATGGCTTGGTGCTCAAACTTGTGTTCCTCTGGCAGAACAAATTCACGCAATGTAAGCAACTTTTTCCAGTATGTCATAGAAAACTTGTTGTTCTTCACCAGCTCTATAATGTCCTTCTTCGACAACAACATCATAGAAATGTAGCACAGACCATAGCAGAACTTGTGCCACGCGTCAATGTCGATCATTGTGGTGTTCTCCTTAATTCCTTGCTTCAGCTTCAAAAACAGTGACAATAGCAGCAGCTTGTGCACATGTTGAAGAAATCTAGTGCTGATACAGGCCTCGAACAACGCCTTCACCCGCATCTCGAGGTCTACGAGTCTCTCGATCAACTCGGGAATGCTATTGTCCAAACTCGCAAACAGAGTGTTCTCCATGATGCTGGTCAATAAGTCCAACGTGGAGCACAACAGTTTGTTCTGCTCCAGATACGTCTCCTCCAGGGCCTGGTGCATTTGTACATTCAGAATATTGCTCATCAGGGGAGCAGCGACTGTCAGAATGATCTCTTTGCACGTCTCGGTGTTTTTTTGTTCATGCAGCAGCAAGGTCCACAAGAATTTCTGACTCTCCCTCGTAACGTACATTGTCTGATTCCAATGTGCGTATTTCACAACGTCCTTCCATACACCTATCGCGTTTAGGAAGAGAGTAGTAATTTTGTAGCCATATTATTTGTAAATTCTTAACATATAAATCTTAATAAACTTCAAAATTATTATACATTTATTTACATGTATATTATGATTCGCAAAAATATAAATGTTCCGAAAAGTAACGCTTTTATTCTTTTGCTTTCCACAACACAATTCTAAATAGACACTAAGCATTAATATTATAGTTTTGTCTTACCAAACTGTATTACCCACTGTCTGCCGCTTCGATGAACGGTCAAGTCCGACAACATTGTGGTATATGCCATTTTAATGGACGCCGGCAAATCTTCTCGGTGCAATTGCAGGACTTTGTAGAGTCGGTTGTACACGTCCTGACATTGCCAGTAGTGATAGCGCAGTTCGTGCCGCGAGATAATCCCTACTAGTTTTAGCGTAAACGTGATTACAGGTTGCGAAGCCTTCTGTCCCGACTCCCATATCGCTAAAGCTTTCGGTATCCATTTTTGAAAGACCTCGCAGTACTCGTAATCGACCGTGGCACCTGTAAGATCCAGGAAGCAAAGTAGACGTAATCGTTAGCAAAGTAGATGTAATCGGAGCGACTAGGTGAGAAAGCCGAGCGTCCTTTCCTTACATTCTTTCGTGTTCTCCGCAATGTGGGTGAGCAAATGATCTAAATAGGTTGTCGAGACGACGTTGTAATCCGGCAGGAGGAACAAGTCTAGAACCTCCGCCAATACCTCCTCGTTCTTCCCTCTGCGTGAATTCATTGTGATGCGACGTGATTGCTACGACCGACACGGCAGATCCGCCTCATAGACCCGCTCCAATCGCGTGCGAACGAGCAGCGGAGAAATCAACGATGTTGACGCAACGGGAAACGGAACGAATTTTATTTACATTCTGCAAATAATGATTAATACTTATTGACAAGATTAAAAATTTGCGAGGCGCTGATAGGCCACCATTTTGGGAAAATCAAGAGAAACTTGAGAGATATATCACTTACGGCATTTTCCAACTGGGTGATAAAGCGTCCTCGGCGTTTTAAAAGGCGTAACGAATGTAACGATCGACGAGAGACATTTTTTGACACATTGTGAAACCGCTTGATCTTTAGCACGTGCACCAATGAGACACGCATCCAAAAATAGGTTCGTTTCCGCGCTAATCAGCCGATCAGCGAGATGTGGTCGATAACGCAGGTCTCGACCTGGATTCTTTAGTCGAGACGCGAATTCCCGACTCGGCGATACGTCAGATTTCTGCATTACCGACGGTAACGCCGAGCGGCGCGCGCGAGTTCAATTATTCTTATAAACATACACACGCAATTACGCGTTTCATAATTAAAGGCTTGCGCAAAGGAGCAGACAATGTTTAATAGCAAAAACGTGACTGTATTTCATAAAAGCTTGAGTAAAATACATACTATTTAGCCGTGAAGAATATCTGCGTAATTACAATTATTCAATAAGAATCTTTTACGTTATCATAAAATTCTATACCATATACGACCACTTATTTGTGTGTGTATATATATATATATCGATATATATATATATCGAGCGTTACGTATAGACACGTGTATTTTATATGTATAAACACCGTTCGATATACAACATAATAAACAACGCTTTGACCTGATTCTCGCATATCGTTTAATGTATAATACACCTGTTATAAACACAAAGGGTTCTCAGGGCATGTAGCGACAGTCACCTTGCATTACGAGATCGGAGGAAAAGGAAGAAGTGCGCGAGGGAATCACCCGCGCATGGATATGGACTTGAAATGAATCTTGTATCAAGCGACGGTCGATCTCGTGCGTTTCTCTCACGTTTCCTTCGCTTCTAGCATCATAATTCATGGTAACTAGCGTACATCAAGAATCTTCAAACAAAAAAAAACCAGACGATCCTTCGGTATTGACCTCTACAATTTTTCAAAATTTCAATATCCAAGCCTTCCAGATTCCGTAAGCCTGAAACGAAGAGATTTCCTCGAAACTTCGCAAGTAGGCGTCGAAAGATATCTCGAGGCCTTAAAGAGAAAAAAAAGAAGGCGTTAAAGTTCTAAGCTTTACAACTAAAGATATTGAAGTTTTAGAAATATGATTTCGAGTTTCCAAAATTTGAGAAGTTTAATTTACCGGAACGTCCTCGTAGAACAATGACGCCAAATTCTCCGATGTAACGTAACATATTAACGGATTAACGCAAACGTGCATCGTTGGTATAAAAAAAAGCAAAACTCTTGAATGTGCAAGATCTGTCTCTTATGCGCAGCGCTCGATACTACGAGATCTTAATAGGCTTTCCGGCTCCAGTGTATCAAAATTTCCATAATCCAACTTTTCTGCAAAATATTCTAAGACTAAGGGATTTATCATTAAGGGACATAAGTTCTTGAGGCGATGTGTTTCTTACATGTACGGCGATCCAAGATTTCAAAATCCAAAAATTCTAAGAGCAGAAAACTCCCGAGCTTAAGGACTAACGAATTTAAAAACACGAAAATTCTTTAGATGCTTTTTACATGAATTTTACGAATAAGATCCTAAAAATATTATGTGAACACTTACAATTTTGTATGTTTACATTGATAATTAAACAAAAATATTTAATATTATGTATCTATATATGTCGCAAGAGTTTTGGATTCGTTCTTTTTTGCAAAAATAAAGAATTACAAAAAACCGGGACATCGTGGAATGAATAAAAATTACACAATCTTACGAGATTTCAGTGATTTTACAAAATCTTGGGCTTTGTCAGTAATATCGTAAGTTGAAATTTTTAATAATTTATATTTATAAATATATCTCATAAATTACATTTATAAATATAAGTAAATATAATTTTTTATTTATATTTATATTAATAATTTTTCTTCACTTCACAATATCCTTGTTCTTTTTTGTGGATTCTCTACTGACTTGGAAAAATACAAAAAAAAAAAAAAAAAAAAAAACCGAATTACACGAAATCCCTGCGAAATACATATATATATATATATATATATATATATATATATATATATATATATATATATAATGTATATGTATTTGTATTATACTTATAGACACTTAGTTATACTTAAGCGTTTAGAGTGTACACTCTATTTAGATCCGCAAGTTTAGATTCTCAGATCTGCTCAGATCGTTGGACTGTTGAATCCTTGGAACTTTAGGGCCTTGAATTGTCACATTCTCTCTCGCGATTATCAAATTCCAACTTTCTTAGATACCGAAGTTTCCGCGATCGCTGAAATCTCCCCGGAGTCTGACTCTACCTAATTTCGTATTTCTTTTCACATCAGACAACTCCCATCCGAAGGAACTAACAAAATCTCTCCTCTAGAGTTATGCTTCCGCCTCTACCAGTACTGCGTGCGCTAAGTGATTACTCAGGCTCAAAGCTAAACAAATGTAATACCTGTTAAATCGTGTGAACACCGCGACACTACACCCTAGTTACTTTCGTTTATGTTCTTAAACGCACAGTAAGATTACAGTAATATCGCAAATATGCCGTGTAAGGCCGGTATTCATAATCGATTCTTATATTTAAGACCATCTTAAGTACAATCTTAAGATGGATTATATATATATATATATATATATGAATACCGGCCTAAATGTCTGTTCAGCGTCCGCGTTCAATATTTATACTATGGTTACTTGGAATATGGAAGCAACATGTCAATGTTTCTTTTTTTTCCATTTTCTTATGTAGAACACTCAAACGATATTAATTACATAGTACGACAAAGAGCACGGTCTGAATGATATTTCAGGCATCATAAAAGAAGAATCATCGAAGGAGCGAGGTATCGAAAAGGATCACTCCGCGACCAAGAGGCGAGACGCTTTTGCGACTGCGTTGTTTAACTCTATATCTGCCCATTTTCAGATTGAAATAATCACGTCCCTCTCTCTCTCTCTTTCTTTCTTTTTATCTCCCTTTCTTTCTCTTAGCCGTAGCCCGTGTGTTATACATTAGAGCTGAAGTAGTTAACAAACGGAAACATCCGAGAAGAAAAAGCGCCGACGATGGTGTCTCGAACCCAAGTACGGGTTTCCCACATATTTCTTAGCTGGAACGCACCGTTTAGAGAAGTACCTTGCGCGCGACTATATAAACGGGGTTTCTATGGAGAGCCCTCTCTTCAACTTGGCAACTTATGTTTTCGCGATGTCCATCGGTGATCCTGGATGGGGCGCAGGGACGGGATTCGGCGTAGAATTGGAAGCGATGGTCGGCGGTCCGCCGGCACTCACGATAGTGGGGGGAATCGCCGGCTTGACAAAACGATCCGAGGTGCGTCTGCTAGATGATGCCACAATATGTCCCTGTTTCAGCAAACATTTGCAAACACAAATAAAGATAAAACAATCATTCTTCAGAAACGCCAAGAAGCGTTTTCTCGCGATCATTGATACAATCGTTGAGCAATGCTAGATTCTAATTAAAGTAAAATTGTCTCATGGTAAGGAAAGATCTTTCTTTAACACATAAAGACAAGGGATATTATGTCCCACCTACTTATTTCATGAATAATCAATTAGTATCCAGCAATGATTTCCTACATAATAATTTACCCCAGGAGGCGACGAGCTCGCGAACAGAGGGGCACTCGGCTGGCCACAAGCGTAACATCGGTTTGTGCTGAAGCCTTCTCTAGACGTCGAACCTAACACGTTAATACCTAGTGATAAAATATGCACTCACATAAATTCGCAAAACATAAAACATGCATTGGAGAGAACGCAAATTCTATTCTTATAAATTTTTATATTGATATATTCGCTAGACGTTCCATTTATTCACATATATTTTGACTATACAGCTCTTGTCAACTCACCAGGACTTAGTGGCCTTGAGGAACTAGGCGAAGGATTGTAGGGCACAGGACTGGATACCGTGCGGGTCCTTATGTTTCCCCCAGACATCACGATTTCGTTGTAGTGCCGTTCCTCTTCCATCTCCAAGCTGCGAAAATCATGTCTGTGAGATTAGGAATAATAAATATCTTTCGATTCTAACTATAAGATTCAGTTATGCCATTATTATGAAATTTGACGTAATAAAAAAGGATACATTTCAAGATATTATACAAATAATTAGCAAAACTTAACCTACCTGGACTCAGACTCCGAAAGGTGTCTACACAAAGCTTCGCGACGCTCCACCTCCAGCTGCAGCTTTCTCTGCAATCTCAAATTCTCCTCGCGTATTTGCTTTTCCTCGTTAACGTATCGCTTCATTTTTTCCGTATCTAAAAACGACCGAGTTTAGGAGACTGAATTTGATGAACTTTTCAGAGCACATATTATATGGAACTTTTCGGAACAGATTCCAATCAAAATTGTTTAGTTATTTCCTAGATCTCTATTGCGTTTTCTGGGGAAAACGTAATAATTCCGATTTGGAATCCATTCCGAAAAATTCCATAGTACATGTCCAATACAGATTAGAAACTAAGATAACTAAGATGACGTCCTTACGTTCTTGCTGTGAAATAAGCAGGGTGTGCTTTAATCTGGCGACCTCGCTTCTCAGAGTCTGAATGTGCGTGCTCAGGTTCGTGGCGGTGTCGCCATTGTTGATCTCCCTGGGTGAAGTAGGGTCCGAGACAGGCTGATCCAACTTGATCTGCAGTATCCTTTTCTCGGCCTCGAGCTTATCCATTCGTTTCCACAGCTTGTTCACCAACGCCTCCTGTTCCTGCTCCAGAGTGTTCTCTAGCTCGACCTTCTCACGTCGCAGCTGCTCCAAATTGCTCTGCTTGGCTAACGTCTCCGCTTCCAGCTTCTCGATCTTTCTCATCAGCTTATTCACCAAGCACTCCTGCTCCTGCTCTAATGTCTGCTCGAGCTTGCATTTCTCTTGCCGCAGCTGATTCAGTTTTCTCGACAAGTCGTTAGTAAGACATTCCTCCTCCTGTTCGTAGTGGTGAGCCAGAGTTTCTTTCTCCTTCTTCAAAGCCTGGATCTTCTTCAGTAGAGTGTTGCTTATGAATTCCTCTTCCTGCTCCGCTTTAGCTTGCTGCAAATATAGAGAACACGAGTCTCACAATCAAACATAAAAGATACCTGCTCTCACTTTCAACAAATATAGAAAAGACAAATGTAAAATAGAAAACAACTGGTGTTTCAATTAACGTTTATGACTAAACTCATCTCATGGATTGTAGGATGTAATATTCGATACTGATTCCAATAAAAAAAAAACTGAGAAACAGGGAATCGCGACTCTCACAATGATGACAGATGCCTGACGCAGGCTGCGGTTCTCCTCCTGCAGGGCCTTCACTCGCAGTTTGTACGTCTCGAGCTCGACCTTGAGCACGCGGTTGTGCTGCTGCAGGGACTCAATGCGCTTCTGCAGCTGCTCGCGCGTGACCGGCGACGGCGGCATCATGATCGGCCCGCCGTCGATCGAGCTCGAATCACTCTCGGACGCGCTATCGCGATCGGCCATGTTTCTCTTCGCGGGTAAACGACAACGACGACAACCACGGCGACGACGAGGACGATGAGGGGAATACGCCGGTTATCGCCGGCCGCTGTTCATCGCACGCGAACCCGGGGGGAACGGAGCGTCCTGTCGCCGGCGTGCCCACGTGCCACGTGCCCTTCTCTCTCTCCCTCTCTCTCTCTTTCTCGACTTCGCGTCCACTACCCGCCCGGGAGAATATCGTCGGAGACGTCGGAGTAATGCCGATTTTACCCGTAGCGTGATCGTCGAACGGCGGACATGTGCTCCCCGTACCCGTACGCGAGGGACGATACCGCAGAAAACCGATATCAGCTGTTTGCACCGCACTCGCCACTCGTTCGCCAGTCGCCCGATTGTTTTCGCGACCGCGAAAGTGGCGCGGCGTGTTCCGCGACTCGTTGCGCGTCGTGATTCGCGGTCAACCGCGGAGACACCTGGCGAAGGAGACCCGAACGACTCAGGCGACACATGCGTATGGGGCCCAAGAACAATTTTGGACTAAACTCCGGCTACTAGTACTACGTTTACGCGAGCGTTACTTCTGTAGTAACTTACGATATATTACTCGTTTACGCGGAGTAAATTATCGTAAGTTACTACAAAATCCCGTTTACGCGAAGGAATTATCGTAAGTTACTACAGAAGTAACGCTCGCGTAAACGTATATAGGGCCGGTATCACATACTACGTTTACGCAAGCGTTACTTCTGTAGTAACTTACGATAATTTACCCGTTTACGCGGCGTAAATTATCGTAAGTTACTACAAATTTTACGCGAAGGAAAATCCCGTTTACGCGAACGAATTATCGTAAGTTACTACAGAAGTAAACGCTCGCGTAAACGTAGTATAAGGTTGCGTTCCAAAATTCACTCTGGGTAACTAAAATCTATAGTTTACGTCACGTATGTACACTATAGCATTTTAGTTAACTAGAGTGAGTTTTGGAACATGACCCTGTGGAGTCGTGATACGAGTGATACCACGTGGGTTTGCTGAAGCTGGAGTCAGCTTGTATCACAATAATAAAAAGGATTCATGCGGCCGCGAAGATGAGCGACGCGGAAGTAGATCACAATTTATATGACAGCGATCAGGAAATCGCCAAACATCATTCGAAGCTTATCAAGGCCGTGACGCGGCTCGATAAGGGGCAAAGGTGAGGAATAATGACGAAGTTGTCGTAAGAATGCTTGAAATTCCGATCTTACTTTTGTATATCGTTACAATTCTCATTGTATTTTTCCTCATTGATAGAGTGAAAAAGGCGGAACGAAGCGAGCCTAGTCTAGAGGTATCGGAGTACCATCTCGTAAAAAGCGGAGCAACAGATAAAGATGCGGTGTCCACGCGAGACCTGATCAAGTCGTTGGAGCGAAAAGGAGATCAGGGCAATATTATTAAGAAGCTTCGGTACATCCAGCAAAAAAACAAAGTTCTTCCTAAGCCATTAGAGAAACCAGCAGCTGAGAGGGTAATTTGCTTTGTGCAAGTTTAAGTTAATATCTTTTTAATTGAATTTTACCATTATATATTAATAATTTCAATTATCTTTATACTTTTTGTTGGGGCAAAAATCGATGTTTGATGCCTTTTTGTTAAGAAATTGATTAATTTTCTGACGTTTTTAGGTTTAATTAATTTCTATATAGTAATAATTTTTTGGTTTAATGTCACTGAATCTCAAGTAACTAGAGAAAGGAATTACAAATTAATCAATTAATATTGATCTTTTTCTGATATCCAAATATAAGAAATTGTTATTTTTTAATATTGATTTATCTTTTTAATATCACTATATAAAAAAAATAAATCTGGGACTCTCGATAATGAAACCGATAAAATGGAGTAACAATTTGAACAATTGAGAGTGTAATATGGTTATTGGTGTGTAAACTTATAAGTTATAATTTATTTAATAATTTACAAAGTCAATGACCGACCATATTGTACTCTTAATTGCCCAAATTGTAACCTCTTAATCTAAATTGTAACCACTTTATTAGTTTTAATATTATACCTATTTTTGTCCATTTTATTTATTTTTGGCTATTTATTTTTATTATAAGATCTGCTAACAAAATTATCTGGCGTCTCGTGGAAAATAAAAGGAACTTTGTTAAATCTTTTATAGATAAAAAGGACAGTCGGTTATGACAAGGTTAAGGAAGACTTGAGAAAATGGGACAGTATAATAGCTAGGAACAGGACAGCGGAACAACTGTCTTTTCCATTAAAACGTCTAACAGCAGTAAAGGATTCTCGAGCTTCAAAGATTCCTGCATTTCTGAGTGGTTTTAGTACAAAATCCGATTTGATGAAGAAGTTTGAAGAAGTAGATCCAACATTGCTGTATCCAGCTGATAAGGAAGAGGAGAAGGGTAATAAATACAAAATGACACTGGAAGAGGTGATCTTGAGGAGGAAGGAAGCTGCCAGACTCAGAGCTCAACAGGTACAGAAAAGTTATGCTGTTACTAATAGATTATATCAATATAAATAAAGAGGATAAGAAACAGATTTAATGGAAAATTATTTTTAACTTTTTTGCACTTTCAGTCATACAAAGAGGCGAAGGCACATCGTCAGCGTAAAATAAAGAGCAAGAAGTTCCATCGGATCCAGCGGAAGGATAAGATTAAGCAGCAGTTAAAGGATTTCGAAAAGTTGAAGGATAGTAATCCACAGGAGGCCCTGGCAAAGTTGGAACAATTAGACAAAACTCGGGCTGAAGAGAGAATGTCGTTGAGACATAAAAACACGGGTCAATGGGCTAGGAATAAACAGATCAAAGCTAAATATAACAAGGAAGTGAGTAATTTGACTTAAAATCTGGATAAAAAACAGAACATTTATTTTTAATAGAAATTATTTTAATGAAAATGTATATCAAAATATCTTTCAAAATAACTAAATAAATATTACAAGCATTTGAATATTAAAAATATCTAAATGATTAAGAACAATTATATATAACAACTTTGTTTTTGTTAGACACGACAGGTTCTTGCTGAACAATTGGCCATTAATAGAGAATTGACGCAAAAAGTTAAAAGAACGGACAGTGATGAAGAAGATGAAGAAGATGAGGAAAATGAGGAATATGTAGAAAATGTGGAAGATAAAGAAGATGAAGAAGACGAGATACTATTAAAAAACAAGGAAGGTAAGGTAAAGACTGAACCTGAAATTGATAACTTCCTTAAGCGTTGTCGGGAATTCTACGATAAAAAACAACAGACGAAACAAGAGGAAATAGTGAGAGATGGAATTTCAGAAGAGGAAAAAGGGACGTCAGAAAAGAATGATGAAAATTCACAAGCAAATAGAAGTGATACGAAAAGTAAGTTATGCAGTAATGAAAAAAGCAGTACTTTGCAAGCAAATGCAAGTGATACCAAAAGTAAATTACGTAAAAATAAGAGAAGCGGTAGTTTAGTTGCAAATATAAATGATCAAAGTAAAAAAAGTAAATCTTGCAGCAATGAAAAAAACAATACTTTGCAAGTAAATACAAATGATACCAAAAGTAAAATACGTGGCAATAAGAAAAGCGACACTTCACACGCAAATACAAGTAATACAAACAGCAAATCCTGCAGCAATGAAAAAAGCAGTAATTCATTAGCAAATACAAATGATGTAAAAGATAAAACTCGTAAAAGGAAAAAGAATAAAGAAAGTCCGATATCCGATTTTGTAGATGCTACGAGCAAACACAATAATAAAACATTTAAATCACAAGACGTAAATGATTCCGAGGGATCAAAAAAGAAAAAGTCAAAGCTGAATCTAAAGAAGCAAGAAGTCAAGAAGAAATGCAAGGCAAACAAGAAGATGGAAAAGCAGAAGGAGGATGAAGAAAAGAATGAAGATTATTCGCCAAACCTCGAATTTGAAAACCCCAAACGGAAACCTATTTTGGATTCTCCATTAGAGGAAACGACTTCCAGGGAAAATGCACAGAAAAATAGCAATCTGACGAGTTTGAAGACAATAGCAAATAATACAACACAGGAACCAGCTGGCATTAGCCACGAAGCGGAGATAGACCCGAAAAAATACGTAAACATAAAGCCTAAACACTTAAAGACGCAGCTGCCAGATTTAACTACAGGCGGGGATGAGGATAGCGAACAGGAAGAGGAGACTCGCAAAATAATGAGCGAGGCATTTGCGGACGACGACGTTGTCGAAGAATTTAGGAAGGAGCAGGAAGAAGAGGTACGTAATTAGAGTTTTAAATAAAAACTATACTTTTTATATAATATGTATATAAAAACGTTTGCGCGCAATCTGTCACATTGCGTTTTTGAAAAAATGTGGTCTCATAAAGTCTAGGACAGATCATGCATAACCGATTTCGAATAACATTGCGTTTCCATGAAGAATCTGCAAAAACTGTCGTAATAATCTATTATATGCAAAATAATTTTAGATGAAAAAGTCGCAGCCGCAAGATATTGATCTGAGTCTACCTGGATGGGGAAATTGGGGAGGACCGAACGTTAAGAAGAATAAACAGGCTCGTAAGAAGAGCCGATTTATTCTGACTGTTCCCAAGGTAGTGTCACGTAAGCCCGAAAACCAGGGGAAAGTCATAGTATTCGAGCACGAAAATGAAAAATTGAAGAAACACCTCGTCAAGGAGCTACCCTATCCGTTTACCAGGGTCAAGGACTTTGAAGCGAGCATCAGAGCTCCCATCAGCAGGACTTTCGTCCCGATGAACGCTCATTTGCGGCTCATTCAACCGACAGTGAAGACCAAGCTCGGACAAGTGATCGAGCCAATGGACGAGAATGAGTTGGTGAAGAAGCAACCAATGGTGAAAAAACCCCTAAAGCGTATTATTGCAAAGGCTGATAAGAAAAAAAATATTCTAAAAAGCAAAAATAAAAAGGGAGGTAAACAGAATGTACAAAGTGTACGATAAAATAAATTCTATTATTCTATAATCGCTATGTATAAAATTATTTTGAAATTATTAGTTAATGAACTAGCTGTTAATAATTCTATTTGTCTGTATCGCTGAAATTATTTTGAGAAAATTATAAGTAGGTATTTCCATTGAAAGTGTATTATTAATCAAGCTTATGCGGTAAATTTCAAGATTATGTTCACATGGATTGTTTACGCATTGTTTACACGAACCTTTTTCACGTAAACAATATAAAAATGTATGGTAAATGTTTAGTATAACGCTCTCCCCTTCGATTTTCTTAAAACTTTGTAAAATTGTTTATTTCTGTGTGTAAAAAACATTCTGAGAAGGAAAATTGTCACTCAGGTCTCGTTTTTTAAAAATTTAATTTCAAAGTTTTGATGTCGGTAAGGTAGGAAAATGATAATTTACGTTTGGGCATACACACGTGTGTGTGTGTGTGTGTGTGTGTGTGTGTGTGTGTGTGTGTGTGTGTGTGTGTGTGTGTGTGTGTGTGTGTGTGTGTGTGTGTGTGTGTGTGTGAGTGTGTGTGTGTGTGTGTGTGTGTGTGTGTGTGTGTGTGTGTGTGTGTGTGTGTGTGTGTGTGTGTGTGTGTGTGTGTGTGTGTGTAAGTGGAACCCTTCAAGTCGTGACACAGTCGCTACCCATGATGACACGAAATTCACGAAATGAAGTTGTGCAGTATTTTAAAAACGTAAATTATCATATTCCTACCTTACCGACATCAAAACTTAGAAATTAAATTTAAAAAAAACGAGACCTGAGCGATGATTTTCCTTCTCAGAATGTTTTTTACACACAGAAATAAACAATTTTACAAAGTTTTAAGAAAATCGGAGGGGGAGCGTTATACTAAACATTTACCAAAAAATAGTTTTTAATTAGATTAGATTGGCTACATTTCAGTTCTAATTTATTCATTAACTGTATAGTGACATGATGCTAATACAGAAACATTATTATTTATAGTTTATACCGACAATAAGCTGTTAAACGACAAAAAGCAATATTATTTAGTTTATTACGGAATATACACAATGTTTATTTTTTCATAGGTGTAAAATCAAGATCTTTAAAATTTTATTGTTAATTTTTCGTAGCGTCCTAAAAATTATGCTCAAACTGAATAATATAGTAACTAAAAATAAAATTGCAAACAAAACATAAATTTCCGGTATTTCTGACGAAACGTGAATAATGTTCGATGATCCATAGATTACTCATTGTTTAAATAACATGTTAAACATGATTTATATTAGACGTAGATTATTATATTAAAATATAATATATTTTATACTACGCATAAACGTCCAACTCCGTTACTAATCGCGCTTATCAAGCGAGGGCAGCGATGGCAGCGACGTGACGATAATCAAGCCCCTTGCACAATGCTAGGCAACAGGCAATAGGAACAGGGAATAGAAATCAGAAATCATATACCTATAAATGCAGAATAAACAGTGACACAACTACGTTTACGCGAGCGTTACTTCTGTAGTAACTCCCGTTTACGCGGAGTAAATTATCGTAAGTTACTACAAAATCCCGTTTACGCGATGAAAAATCCCGTTTACGCGAACGAATTATCGTAAGTTACTACAGAAGTAACGCTCGCGTAAACGTAGTATAGTGGAGTCGTGATACGAGTGATACCACGTGGGTTTGCTGAAGCTGGAGTCAGCTTGTATCACAATAATAAAAAGGATTCATGCGGCCGCGAAGATGAGCGACGCGGAAGTAGATTACAATTTATATGACAGCGATCAGGAAATCGCCAAACATCATTCGAAGCTTATCAAGGCCGTGACGCGGCTCGATAAGGGGCAAAGGTGAGGAATAATGACGAAGTTGTCGTAAGAATGCTTGAGATTCCGATCTTACTTTTGTATATCGTTACAATTCTCATTGTATTTTTCCTCATTGATAGAGTGAAAAAGGCGGAACGAAGCGAGCCTAGTCTAGAGGTATCGGAGTACCATCTCGTAAAAAGCGGAGCAACAGATAAAGATGCGGTGTCCACGCGAGACCTGATCAAGTCGTTGGAGCGAAAAGGAGATCAGGGCAATATTATTAAGAAGCTTCGGTACATCCAGCAAAAGAACAAAGTTCTTCCTAAGCCATTGGAGAAACCAGCAGCTGAGAGGGTAATTTGCTTTGTGCAAGTTTAAGTTAATATCTTTTTAATTGAATTTTACCATTATATTAATAATTTCAATTATCTTTATACTTTTTGTTGGGGCAAAAATCGATGTTTGATGCCTTTTTGTTAAGAAATTGATTAATTTCCTGACGTTTTTAGGTTTAATTAATTTCTATATAGTAATAATTTTTTGGTTTAATGTCACTGAATCTCAAGTAACTAGAGAAAGGAATTACAAATTAATCAATTAATATTGATCTTTTTCTGATATCCAAATATAAGAAATTGTTATTTTTTAATATTGATTTATCTTTTTAATATTACTATATTAAAAAAATAAATCTGGGACTCTCGATAATGAAACCGATAAAGTGGAGTAACAATTTGAACAATTGAGAGTGTAATATGGTTATTGGTGTGTAAACTTATAAGTTATAATTTATTTAATAATTTACAAAGTCAATGACCGACCATATTGTACTCTTAATTGCCCAAATTGTAACCTCTTAATCTAAATTGTAACCACTTTATTAGTTTTAATATTATACCTATTTTTGTCCATTTTATTTATTTTTGGCTATTTATTTTTATTATAAGATCTGCTAACAAAATTATCTGGCGTCTCGTGGAAAATAAAAGAAACTTTGTTAAATCTTTTATAGATAAAAAGGACAGTCGGTTATGACAAGGTTAAGGAAGACTTGAGAAAATGGGACAGTATAATAGCTAGGAACAGGACAGCGGAACAACTGTCTTTTCCATTAAAACGTCTAACAGCAGTAAAGGATTCTCGAGCTTCAAAGATTCCTGCATTTCTGAGTGGTTTTAGTACAAAATCCGATTTGATGAAGAAGTTTGAAGAAGTAGATCCAACATTGCTGTATCCAGCTGATAAGGAAGAGGAGAAGGGTAATAAATACAAAATGACACTGGAAGAGGTGATCTTGAGGAGGAAGGAAGCTGCCAGACTCAGAGCTCAACAGGTACAGAAAAGTTATGCTGTTACTAATAGATTATATCAATATAAATAAAGAGGATAAGAAACAGATTTAATGGAAAATTATTTTTAACTTTTTTGCACTTTCAGTCATACAAAGAGGCGAAGGCACATCGTCAGCGTAAAATAAAGAGCAAGAAGTTCCATCGGATCCAGCGGAAGGATAAGATTAAGCAGCAGTTAAAGGATTTCGAAAAGTTGAAGGATAGTAATCCACAGGAGGCCCTGGCAAAGTTGGAACAATTAGACAAAACTCGGGCTGAAGAGAGAATGTCGTTGAGACATAAAAACACGGGTCAATGGGCTAGGAATAAACAGATCAAAGCTAAATATAACAAGGAAGTGAGTATTTTGACTTAAAATTTGGATAAAAAACAAAACATTTATTTTTAATAGAAATTATTTTAATGAAAATGTATATCAAAATATCTTTCAAAATAACTAAATAAATATTACAAGCATTTGAATATTAAAAATATCTAAATGATTAAGAACAATTATATATAACAACTTTTTTTTGTTAGACACGACAGGTTCTTGCTGAACAATTGGCCATTAATAGAGAATTGACGCAAAAAGTTAAAAGAACGGACAGTGATGAAGAAGATGAAGAAGATGAGGAAAATGAGGAATATGTAGAAAATGTGGAAGATAAAGAAGATGAAGAAGACGAGATACTATTAAAAAACAAGGAAGGTAACGTAAAGACTGAACCTGAAATAATTGTTTACTTGATAAAGCCTAAACACTTAAAGACGCAGCTGCCAGATTTAACTACAGGCGGGGATGAGGATAGCGAACAGGAAGAGGAGACTCGCAAAATAATGAGCGAGGCATTTGCGGACGACGACGTTGTCGAAGAATTTAGGAAGGAGCAGGAAGAAGAGGTACGTAATTAGAGTTTTAAATAAAAACTATACTTTTTATATGTATATAAAAACGTTTGCGCGCAATCTGTCACATTGCGTTTTTGAAAAAATGTGGTCTCATAAAGTCTAGGACAGATCATGCATAACCGATTTCGAATAACATTGCGTTTCCATGAAGAATTTGCAAAAACTGTCGTAATAATCTATTATATGCAAAATAATTTTAGATGAAAAAGTCGCAGCCGCAAGATATTGATCTGAGTCTACCTGGATGGGGAAATTGGGGAGAACCGAACGTTAAGAAGAATAAACATGCTCGTAAGAAGAGCCGATTTATTCTGACTGTTCCCAAGGTAGTGTCACGTAAGCCCGAAAACCATCGGAAAGTCATAGTATTCGAGCACGAAAATGAAAAATTGAAGAAACACCTCGTCAAGGAGTTACCCTATCCGTTTACCAGGGTCAAGGACTTTGAAGCGAGCATCAGAGCTCCCATCAGCAGGACTTTCGTCCCGATGAACGCTCATTTGCGGCTCATTCAACCGACAGTGAAGACCAAGCTCGGACAAGTGATCGAGCCAATGGACGAGAATGAGTTGGTGAAGAAGCAATCAATGGTGAAGAAACCCCTAAAGCGTATTATTGCAAAGGCTGATAAGAAAAAAAATATTCTAAAAAGCAAAAATAAAAAGGGAGGTAAACAGAATGTACAAAGTGTACGATAAAATAAATTCTATTATTCTATAATCGCTATGTATAAAATTATTTTGAAATTATTAGTTAATGAACTAGCTGTTAATAATTCTATTTGTCTGTATCGCTGAAATTATTTTGAGAAAATTATAAGTAGGTATTTCCATTGAAAGTGTATTATTAATCAAGCTTATGCGATAAATTTCAAGATTATGTTCACATGGATTGTTTACGCATTGTTTACACGAACCTTTTACATGTAAACAAAAATATATGGTAAATGTTTAGTATAACGCTCTCCCCTCCGATTTTCTTAAAACTTTGTAAAATTGTTTATTTCTGTGTGTAAAAAACAGTCTGAGAAGGAAAATCGTCGCTCAGATCTCGTTTTTTAAAAATTTAATTTCAAAGTTTTGATGTCGGTAAGGTAGGAAAATGATAATTTACGTTTGGACATACACACGTGTGTGTGTGTGTGTGTGTGTGCCCTGCTTTAACGAAAAATCACAACTTCTATAAAGCAGGACATACACACGCGCGTGTGTGTGTGTGTGTGTGTATGTGGAACCCTTCAAGTCGTGACACAGTCGCTACCCATGATGACGAAATTCACGAAATGAAGTTGTGCAGTATTTTAAAAACGTAAATTATCATTTTCCTACCTTACCGACATCAAAACTTAGAAATTAAATTAAAAAAAAACGAGACCTGAGCGACGATTTTCTTTCTCAGAATGTTTTTTACACACAGAAATAAACAATTTTACAAAGTTTTAAGAAAATCGGAAGGGGAACGTTATACTAAACATTTACCAAAAAATAGTTTTTAATTAGATTAGATTGGCTACATTTCAGTTCTAATTTATTCATTAACTGTATAGTGACATGATGCTAATACAGAAACATTATTATTTATAGTTTATACCAACAATAAGCTGTTAAACGACAAAAAGCAATATTATTTAGTTTATTACGGAATATACACAATGTTTATTTTTTTATAGGTGTAAAATCAAGATCTTCAAAATTTTATTGTTAATTTTCCGTAGCGTCCTAAAAATTATGCTCAAACTGAATAATATAGTAACTAAAAATAAAATTGCAAACAAAACATAAATTTCCGGTATTTCTGGCGAAATGTGAATAATGTTCGATGATCCATAGATTACTCATTGTTTAAATAACATTTTAAACATGATTTATATTAGACGTAGATTATTATATTAAAATATAATATATTTTATATGCATAAACGTCCAACCCCGTTACTAATCGCGCTTATATCAAGTGTAATTATTTTGGTAAATTCCGAAACACACCGCGTAATGTGCGGCACTGACCGCGAATGTTCTCACGGGGATTTGAATGTCAGGAAGGATAGCTTGGGAGAGACAAGAGATAGATTAATGCTTGGGAAATGATACTTTATTCTTCTACGTGTACAAGCGTCCGATCGCCCTTGACGCTGTACAACGACTGCCGACAGTGCCGACAGTGCCGACGTGCCGACTCGCCGACCGTTCACTCTTCTCGTCCCCGAATCCACCAATAGGAGCTCTTTATCTCACGCTATACCAATCCCGACGCTTCTTCCTGCGCAGAGCGCTACGGCGCAACTCGGTATCTCAAGCGACCAATTACATTACTCTTAGCCTACACAGACACGGCGCGACATTCGACAGATCGGGAACAATCAAAATCTTACACAAGCTAGGGCAGCGATGGCAGCGACGTGACGATAATCAAGTCACTTGCACAATGCTAGGCAACAGGCAATAGGAACAGGGAATAGAAATCAGAAATCATATACCTATAAATGCAGAATAAACAGTGACACAGGCAATAGATACAGTTTTCGTCACGTTGGAAGTTCTGTGTCCATTGCCTGTTGCCAATCAATCATACGAATTTTTTAGGTTGTAATTAACGATTTTTTTGTTATTTCCTCTTCCTATTGCCTGTTCTTCTTCTTCTTCTTCTATGATTGGCCTTCAAGCAGTACTGCTCCGAAAACGGCCAGGACGAATCCTATTGCCTGTTGCCTGGCATTGTGCAAGGGGCTTCACAGTTCACGTATCGTTTCGCGCGCAGTTTCGCGGCGCGCGCGCGCGCCCGCGCGCAGCGTTCCCTGTTGGCGACCATCGGCGGCAGGTAGTTCCGTCCGGCGCCGTCCGCGGCGCCACGCTGCAGAAGCGCGCGAACCGTGCAGCGTGCGAGGTGCGAGACACGGCGCAGCGCGCGGCGGTTGGCTGATGGTGGCGGCGATGACGGCGGTGGCGGCGGCGCAGCATGCTTGGCAGCACCGGCGACCATCCGTCCGTCGTCCGTCCGTCAAGCCGTCAATCAGTCAATCGGTGTGCCTCTGGAGTCTGGTGCGGTTAGTGTGTCAAGTCAGTCTACGAGCGCGCGTCACCGGGAGTAGCGCTTGGAGCTTGGAGTACTTACGCTCCGTGTTATTCACGCATTCAGTCGATCGGCGCGAGATCAGCGATCGTGAGAGCCGCGACAGAGTTAGAAGAGGGAGGAAGGAACGCGGCGAAGGCGAGAGAGAGAGACGTGAATTACGCGATCGCCCGCGCGTGCCGCTTTTGCAATTTCGTGGAGCGAACCAGCGAAGACGACGAACCCCGCGGCCGACGGCGAGAGGATGGCGGACACCAAGGACGACTGCGCCGACAACGTGCAGTTCTTCGAGGGTGTCGAGAAGCTCCTTGAGGTCTGGTTCACCAGCTCCAAGGGCCTCAAGCAGCATCAGGGTGATCTCCGTCAGATACCGCGGTAAGTACGCCGCCCGCCGGTGTCTTGCTGCTGACACCGCACCGTCTCCTCCTCCTCTTCCTCTTCCCCCCTCCCTTTCCCTCTTCCCCGCGAAAACGATGACAGTCGACGCCGGCCAGGCCAGGACGGACGGTGACGAGCCGCGCCGGCGTCGACCGTGTTAGGAGTCCGTAGACTGGACTGACCGTTCACGTCGTCTCGGTCGATTTTCTACGCGCGTGTCTTTACGGACGATTTTCCGAAAAATAAGCGCTAAATTGAGGCGTCGCACCACCTACGAGGCTCCGCCAAGTGTGCGGCCCCTTGATTAACACTCGCGTTTTGGGCAAAATGGTTCGCCTCCTCGTGACAGGAAAACCTTCACCGAGCTGTCAAAAAGACATCATCGGGATGTGAAAAATCCTAAAATGCCCGCAAACATCTTTTCACTTTTCTGAAGTTTTTCTCTTATCATTTCTCTTTTTAATTCTCTTAAGAAACGTTATTTCTTTGGACGCTCGCGCGTTTCTTCACGATCACTCGAATTTGTTTATTATGTCGATCTAGAATAATTTAAGAACAGTCCGCAAGTTCGCAAGCATACATGAATCTGTTTGAAGAGAACAATCGCGGGTTTCTTTTTTTAAATCCCGATTAGACTTATCAGACTCTTGACATTGACAAGCCCCTCGGTCTAGCTTTCAATTCGTTAACGTCTCGATCTTGCCCGCTCGATGATCCTTAAAGAGATTTCCAAGATTTTGCCCGGAGCACATTTGAATACTCGAAATGGAATTTAAATTGATGGAATTAAATGTAACTTAAACAATTAGTGAGATAAAAGATAAAAGTCACAGATTTGCTCAACCATCCATACGCGCGGCGACCGCGTAGCGATTATGTAACCGCCGATTGATAGCGGCGCGATCCACTGCGATTTGATTGTCGTAGTTGTTTACGTGCAACGTCAGCGTCAGAGTGTCGTTGAACCTCCTCCCGAGGTGTGCGCCTACGGGTAAAAGGCCGGCTGCGATGCCGACTACTGTTTATTTTTGCATATCGCGGGGACAATAAATTTAGAAGCCTAGCCACTGCCACTGCCGACCGATGAAGCGGGAGCGCACGCCGCGCGCCGCGCCGCGCCGGAACGCCGATCCGAGGCTTCGTTGACATGCGAGATTGTAATCGTTGAACCCTTGTGAAATTCGTTAAAAGTTTTCCTAACTGCAGCTCTCTCTCTCTCTCCCCTCCCCCCTCTCTCTCTCTCTCTCTCTCTCTCTCGAATAACAGAACAAAAATCACATTATTTTCCCTGTCGGATTGAAAGATAAATCATTTCACTTGAGAGATTAAGATAATCGAACGTCAAATAAACATGTTCCACGTATTTGACTTAATGTCACAAGAATTTTGTTGAGTGAGTGTGAGTGAGTGATTTATTATTATTAATTAGTCACTGACTACATATATACAGCTTATAAACATGTCTGTTGTTTGTTAAGTTCGCAGGCGTCTAACAAATTCCTTTATACAGTATCATCTGCGTTTTTGATATACTCGTTTAAACTATTGTACTTACAGTTTCAAAATTCCATTACTAAAAATGCTTCTTTGCGCATTTGTTGTATTACTCAATTTTATACATAGATCATTTCTCCTACGCGTATCATATTCATGATGTTCACGCTGCCTACTTAATTTACATTGCAGGTACTCCGGCGTTTTGCCTAAATACTATCTTATGTATAAAAATACAAACATTTCTTTCAATTCTTTGTTTTACTGTTTGGAAGCATAAGGTTTCCAACATAGAATCTATTGACGTGTAAATATTGCATCTAATTATTGCTCGCATTGCTTTATTTTGACATATTTGTAATTTTCTAATCTGGCTCTCATTCATATTATACATCAAAGTGCTGCAGTATTCAAAGTGTGGTGCAATTATGCTCTTATATATTTGGCATCTCGTGTTATCATGCAGTAGTTCTCCTATTCTCCATAGCAAACTTACTTTTTTTGTTAACTTTTTTATAGATATAATCTACATTTTCTCTTTAAAATTCAGATGCTCATATTATACCCAAATATTTGAAAATTTTTACGCGTTCTATATATATTTTATTCATTTTAATTCCTTCTCTATACTCGACTTGTTTTTTTATTCTTTCTATAATCATAAATTTCGTCTTCTCTATATTTATTTTTAGTTTATTAACATTAAACCACTTGCTGAGTTTCTGCAGTACCTATATTTAATTCGTTAATAATATCATCAACATTATCTCTTTCACGATACACTGTCATGTCATTTGCAAAAAGCCTCATGTTTCTGAATATCTTAATAATATATCGTTTATGTATATAAAATAAATAACAATGTCCCTAATACTGTTCCTTGCGGAACTCCTACGTTACAATCTATTTCATTTGACAACACACCATTATATTTGACTTGCTGTTTTCTATTAGTTAGATAACTTTTAAACCATTTTAGTACTGTTTCTTATAGCCCGTATTTTTCTAGCTTCTTTAACATAAGTTCACGGTCAACCGTCTCAAACGCTCTTTTAAGGTCTATATATAAATATAACTACTATATACTTATTGTTATCACAATCTTGTTTCCAATCAGATACCGTGTATTGTAATGCTGTCTCGCAAGAATAACCGTTGTAATAAATAAAGTAAAATATATGGTTATAGAGCATTGATTGTGTAAATATATTGTTAATGATTCTCCTGTACATTTTTTTATTCAATAAATTTTTGTAATCATAGACTTCATTATATGATGCCAAAAATAATTAATAAAATTCGTAATTTGAATCTCGTAAATTGTTTATGTTAAGATCAATTTTGCTGTAAATTGTCATTATTTTAAGAAATTAATAACAATGTATGGCGCGGAAATTAGAGATAGCGATAAATACGAGAAATTTATCAAGCTTATGCCGAATAGCGTATAGTCGCAAGATTAATTATCGAATAAAAAAAGTCTGTTAAATGTTCTGATATAATAAGAACAAAGGAGAAGACATAAATAAATTTCTGCAGCTTATTCTGCACCCTATTGACGGGGTTTAAAATAGCATTCTATTTTAATAAAATGCTTTTCTAAACAATTTCTTGAAATTTTTAAAGACACGTGTGCTTTAAGCGATGTGTGTGACATATGGTGACTTATGTCAATTTTGATTTAGACAAACAATCGATCTGTCATGCTAACCGAGTAAATCTATTCTTTTTGCAGGCAAAAATGGGAGTCATTGTTGAAGATAGTCCGTTGCGAGATCATCAGCTTTTGCCATAACGATCAAGTGGACGCCTATGTTCTTAGGTAAGTTGTTTTGTAATAAGCCGAGATTAACGAAAGTCGCACTCAGGTAATAGACCGACCCGACCCGTGAAGAAAAGAAAAAGTTTTCGGATTTAACGAGGGATTTATCGAGGGATCAATGCCGAGACACAGGCATCCTATTATGTTTTTTTTTTGGTCCGTATATTACTTCGCCTAATGTAAAATTGTGTGCATTTTCTATCTCAAGAATTCAAAGCAGACAAAAGGATGTCCATCTCCAGTTCATTTCGAGCAGATTTTATCAGATTTTCATTTGCAATCTAATCGCGCCGACTGCAGTGTATATAGAATTACTAATTAAGAAAACTTGGACGCGCGCGCGCGCGACAAACATCCCTCTGATATTTATACAGAAAGATGCGCAATACAAATTGTTGCGGCAATTCGTAGTTTTTTGAGGATTAGATTCGTGTGGACTAGATTTTATTCGTATGAATATTATCTACCTTGAGGTAGGTTTCTTCCACATTGCTTCATCGATGTTTCGTTCTTAGAAGTCGATGTATGTACGTCGGTTGAAACTCTGTTCGGCTTGATAAAACTCGGATTACATCACTTGGAAACAAAAGCTGCCGTATCTCTATCTAAACATTTTTCAACATGAGGTGTCTGTATTTTTGGACTTGCGAGAGATTTTTAGAGAAATTATATGTTACTTCGCTCACGTGAAATATCAGTTTGGACATTTGGGAAAGAATACTTTATTGTATAAATTATTATCTCCCGAATATCAGAATTCGTATGTCAGAATGATGATCTAAGAACATAAAAAACATAATCGCGCAATTTTTCGCACATTTAACACTAGATTCGGAAAGAAAAAAAATAATTAACTTAAGAGGGACAGGGTACAATTCTCATCTCGGTAACGATGTTATCTGCTCAAAAACTATTTCAACTTTGCTTCTATATTTTAATTTAGCGTAGCCTGCGCAACAACTCGATGTCGAGATAAACGATATTCAGCATGTCACCCTTCAGCTAAAATTGCGCTGTTAAATCTCAGAATAAAACGACATAATCCTCATCAGACGAATGCGGGGCTAATTGTCGGATCGCGTATGGGCGAGAAGTGAGCGCGGGTGTTCGGGGTACGAGCAACGGCGCAATTTTTCGTGACGCGCGTAGAAAGCCGAGAGCGGGTTGGTGCTCCGCGGGGCGTTCCGAGGAGAGAGAGAAAGAGAGAGAGAGAGAGAGAGAGAGAGAGAGAGGGGGGGGGGCACTCAGCCGCCCGTGTACCGCCGGTGTGGTATAATCGATATATCGAATTGTTTTGATGGAGAAGAGGTGCACCGTCCCGTCCGGCCCGGCCCGGCTCGGCCCGGCCGGCCACGACGCGGGCGGGATGGAACGGGGTGGGATGGGATGGGATCAGATGCGACGTGCCCTGGTTCCAGAATATTTGAGGGTGCGCGAGAGTCGACCCAGTGCCGCCGCTGATCCGCCCCTATAAATAAATATGGTCAAGGTGACACTTTCTCGCGTTTTAGCCCACCGTGCGGGAGTCGCCCTCTTCCAGTCGATAGCAATCGTGAGCGAATCTTCTAGTATTTTCGCTACTAATTAGTAGTAGCGATGGCGGTAATAATAACGATAACGGTGATTTATTATCTCGGAAAGAAATACTCCCCTAAAAACAAAAATGTGACGTATAAAAAATATAATGGAAATGAATAATATGATGTATAATAACAAAATGGAAAAAAATGAGATAAAAAGAATAAATTCATGGGAAAGAAAAGTAAATTAGAGGGAAAGAAAAGCAAAAAGGAGAGAAAGCACAAAAGATATTATTATAGTAAAACGAACCTTATTATGGACTCGAAAGATAGATGTTGACTGATGACCCTCTTCAAGGTTCTCAAAGAATTTTTGACAAGGAGGATAGTTATCTGCAAATTGATCTTCCTTATACGTTCGGCTTGTGTCTACTATCCCGCTAGGAAATCGCCGCTAATTTGAATTTCCCCTGCTAAAGAGAGGAATTTGTTGCGTTAAGGCGCTTTGGACTTGCTTTCTTTTCCTTTTGCGACTCTACGAACTCGATCGATACCTTCCAACTAATGACGAGAGATTGGTTTTCTCGTGAAATCCAAAACATCCGTCAGACGTTCGTAGAATTCCTTTGTAAATAAATTTGTCATTTAATATTAGTTACTTACTTGATAAAATTATTTATTTATTTAATTTGATATCTATTAAATTGAAAAAAAAAAATTAAATTTGCGAGAATGAGATTGTGCAAAAAATCATCGAAATAATGTTTATTAAATAAAGTCGTTAGCTCTCATAAAGTTTTTTATATTTAGAGGAAAATTATTTGATTTTTTAAATCCAAGTGTTTTACTCAACACGTCAATGGACAAATAACAAACGCGTGACATCCACGATTTGCATAAAATATCCAATATATTTAACTAACGAATTTACGATCGCGTATTCAAAGCGGAAACTTTTTATTCTGATAAATAAAATGATAACAATAACAAATTTATCTTCAAAGGAATTCCACGAACGTCCGGCGGATGCTTTGGATTTCGCAAGCAACCGATCTCTCGTCATTAGCTGGAAGATATCGTTGTTAACAAAATTATATACATTATATAAATAAATAAAGTTTGTGTAAAGAAAGGTATAAAACAGGCTGTTTCAGATTTGATCTACAATTATGATATTAAAAAGTTTACAAATTTATCTATTAAATATAAATAAGTGCGCATGTATTAAAATTTTGAAAGGGAGTCAACATATAAGTATTTGAGTGGACTCGAATGTGAACTCGAGAGAATTGCGAATATTTATTTTCTATATCCAATACCTAAGTATTATTATATATATATGATAGTACTTAAAAGTGAAAATGTTGCGTCTTGGTTATGACTTTCCACTTTCGCCAAAAAAGTGATTCACATTGACACATAGGGGTACACATACATACGTACACATCTTTTTTTCCTTAAAAAATTATGTATGACCAACGAAATTATAACTGAATTTCTCATATTTCTGAAACAATTTTCATAAATGTGCGTATATCTCAGATATGTCTAAATCTTGTCAGATTTCTCCGCGGTGTTTCAAGTTTTTTTTGCTGCCTTAAGAAATGTCCGACATAAATTAATCCTTTCATTAAGGCCCAGTTTCACAAATGTCGGTTAACTTTTAACCTTAGGTTAACTCACTCTTCTATAAAGTCTCTTTCTATAAAGGGGGCGATAGAAAGAGACAAAAGTGTGTTAACCTAAGGTTAAAAGTTAACCGACGTTTGTGGAACTGGACCTAAGATATATAATTTAGCTTGTTATTAAAATAAAGACATCTTGATTTCTCCATTTTCGTGAATTTAATAATCATATAGACTCTCTAAAATCTATAGTTCGATCTTTGTAATAAATTATGATTATTGGTTTCGTCAAACTTATTGATTATTATTTCCATTGTTATTTTACTTTTATTGCTATTATTTTTGTTATATTATTATCATAATTACCGTTACTATTTTTTCTATACTGCTAAGGTTTTTTCTTCTAATACTCTCGCAGTTTCTTTTTATAAGTTTTGCTGACAGGTTGTTTCTGTTAATAAATAAGTAAGTAACATATTAACTTCTTGAATTTAAAGCGACGTATACACGTTCCGTCATAGTTTTTAAATCCAATTATGTGGCCTTCGCAGATCTTTTTTGTACCAAAAGAATCAGTGGAATTTTTTTCACGCCCGCATAATATTACGAGATAATGCTCAATATTCTGTTATCGACTTTAAATGTACGTTTATCATACGTTTTTATTTAGAACACTCGTAAGAAGCTTACGCTTCCAATATCGCTCTCGTTGTCTTCGCGGAGAATCTTAGGGTCAACGTCTATCGTCGATAACCTTTGACGATCTATTTTTAAATTAAATTTTTGCAAAAAGCTTTCCGGCTTTCACTCGGTCATTCGTCACAGCGGGCGTGAAAGAAATAAAGATGTAAATGTTACTAATTAAATAAACGGAGCTTGCGTTGGAGTTACATCTAATTTAAAATAATTGCGACAAACTTTTTAAATTAAAAAAGAAAAATATATAGAGCATCGAGACGGAAACATTTTGATCTAAGTAAATAAGATCGATTTTGTTAGTGAAATGATTAATATATATGTAATAAATAAGTAAAATAAATAAATAAAATGTGATATGTGGAAAATATAAAATGGAAAGTTTTAAATTCTCACACTAATATATTAATATATTAATGTACGAAGTAAATTGCATATTTCCTTCATCTTTCGAGTCGTTAACAAGAATGAGGAACGTACGGCCAATTCTGTGAATGTTATCATGGTAAAAATGAATTATCTTTTTTTTCTCGTTTAAAAAGTCGTTAGTGTAATCAAGAAAGAGCACAATTATCGCTAATGAATGAACTGTCGGGCGACGATGTGTCGGGCATGACGAATGTTGATGTAATGATGGAGGTCCACGTGCAGTTCCCGCTGAGGAGCACGCAGATATTTGTAAATTGCGCGAATTGTCTTCGCGCAACGTCACTTTCTGCCTAATAATGAAGCACAGTTCAGAAATAGCAACATCAGCAGAAGCCAAGCAAATATCTTTTAATAACCTTCATTCTTCGCTGACCTTCGCTAATATAGTGCTCTCAAATAACGTCATAATTATCTACCAGCATAATTAGCAGAGCAAATCAATTAAAGTAGAAAGAAAAGAAAAAGCGAATAAATGTGCGTCACTCTCGTTTAATCTTAAACACGCGCGCTATATTATCTCCGTTTAGCTACCATGAGATCTCTGATATATCGCAACTGCGTAAGCCCTTCGTGAAGAACATCAGTTTGCAAACCGTTAGACTCACTTTCATCGGGAGCGAGATTTAGACAAATTGTTTTTAACGAAATAAATATATAGTTGAATCATTAAATAAAAAGAAGAGGACACAGTCACAACAGGGTGTTCGTGTCGTAAATGTTTAATTAAATTAACATTTTAAAAAACTTTCGGTCTGTTATCAGGCCGTCTTCAGTTAAATCATTACTTGATCAGATTTAATTTAATTTAAATACGTTTTTCACTTTTTCATTGAGAGTTAAGTAAGTTAAATAAGATCATCGATTGAGAACTTCTTAATTCCAGATCGCTATTTCATCGCGAAGAAGTAAGATTTTACAGAGTTGTCGCTTAATGATTTTTACATCCGAACGTCTCGAATAAGCGTGCCATTTATATTGAACATTTATATTACCGAAATGTCACGCAGATATTATGATGTCTCAGAAAATGCGCTAAAAATTAATAAAAATCGTCGTCAGCGAAACAGCTAATCATGCTGTGATTTATCATGTCCGCAGCGAGAGCAGCCTGTTTGTGTCCAAACGCAGACTCATACTAAAGACTTGCGGTACCACTACACCTCTGCAGTGTTTGGAGCCGCTTCTGGAGCTCGTTGAGGAGTACACTGGCTTCGACGATGTCGAGGTAAATCGTTATCTTAAGGATATTACAAACGACCGTTAGCGTGGGCATGTAAAGGATCGAATTTTGTGACACATTTTTCGTGAACATATATTTAACGTGGCACATGGACGAAAATTATTATTAAATAATTATAAAAGTTCTTACTCTTTCTCTTCTATAATACAGTTGACCAGATATTTTTTTCGAAAATATCACCTGAAAATTTAAAAAGAATAGAGATGCGTATATTTGCGCAAGCTAGGGCAATATTAAGTTATAGTTGGTGTAAAATAATTGTATCTTATATCGTGCCCAGGCAGGATTTTTAGAAACAACACATATTTGTAAGATTATTAGATAATATATACTTATAAATATTTAATATAATATTATATTATATAGATATTTATTTACATAAAAAATAAGATAATAGATTTTATACGTGAAAAATTTCTTATGTAAAACAATTTTTTAAATATTTTTTGAAGTAATAAAGATTTCGTACATAAAATATCAACGTTAGAATATTAAAAGATTTTGTGAATATTTCCTCTAAGAAATGTTACGTCCGTCTTATATCGGGCGTGTTGGCAAATTCAACGCAAGCGACCGCGGCAGAGGAGACCAGCTCCTTTCCTCCGAACGCGCCGCGTCGTTCTTCGTTCTCAGGAGTGCTTAGCTATATAACTTGACCTAGTGCGCGCGGATAAGAAACGCGGCTCTATATGTGTTCCTCCGCCACGCGCGAAACGCGTCTCTCTGCCGCCTCCTGGTTTATTGATCTCACCTATCTCGCCGCGACATACCTGCCTCTCCCACGCTGTCCGAAACGCATTTTCGCTCGCCAGCGTTTAACCGCTCAGCTTCTTTCTCCTCTTGATTGGGCAGTATCGGATCAGAAGACCCCCGTTTACATTTTCCTTTCTTTTTTTCTGCCCTTCGTTCGTTGATTTGCAAACAGGCAATCATTTTTATACCAATTGTGCGGTCCCGCGACGTGGCCCCGTGGAAATCGGGAACATATCGTTGAAATTCGAACATGCGACTTACTTCAGTCCGATTCCACACCCCACCTCCGAATCGCGGCGGAGGGCGCGAGATTTGAATCGCGGATTTAGATCGGCCCACCACCCGTCGAGATATATTCCGCTATAATTTTTTTACGGGCTCCCTCTTGTTTTTCGAAAAGTATCGAAGAATATCGCGTGTCCTAATTATCGTCTAGTTATCGCTGAAAGAGAGCATATAATTGTAGATATTTTATATATTTATTCTTCGGAATGATAATGACGTTAATAATGATAACTATGATAGTATTGCAATTATATTATGATGAAAATACGAGTAACCTTTCCAATAACGTGGTACTTGAATTGCACGGTAAAAAATTGTGACAACCCTTGAATAACACGGTACTGGAGTTGCACGAAGTTAGAATAACAGTCACACAACAAAAGAAATACGTAAATACCGGGGTGGAGCTTATGTTGTTTTTTTTTTAAGTTTTTGTTTAAATAACCCCTTGGAACCAAATGTGCAATTTTATATGGATCTGGTTTTGAATTGCACGGGTTTCAATAACACGAAATCACGAGGGTTACCTGTAATGACACAAGAGTTACAAATAAACAATCTATTTCGAATTCGTGCACTGTTTATCTGTGTTGCAATAAGCAATTCATATTTCGCGTTCGTTGGATGCGTGTGCTTTTGGGGAAAGTGGGGAATATACCGCTTCACCGGTCTCACTCTCTGTAACGCTCTCGAACGACTCTGACGTTCCGTTCGCTCTTTGAATAAAGGCACGAGTTATATTATACTTGTCGCTCTATCTACCTACCTACCGTCTCTCATCACCATCCTGCCTGTATCGTCGGCTAATATTAACAACAATCTGTTATGTTTGTAATTATTATTTTTTAATTATTGTTACTGCTATTTTATTATTATTGTCGTTAACAATAAAGTATTTAGAATATATAAAATGAGTAAATGAGTAAATGTACATGGTTCTTAGTTTTATGTCACGCTTTCAGAACGTCTTTTACTCCCGAAAGAATTACAAGAAACCGGAGTTCCAGATATCGCCGCACCAGACGTTTGAGGAGGAAGTCGCTCTGCTGGATTCCCTCTTCCCTGGTAAATATCAGATATAACTGTTTATTTTTATTATACAGGAAGAGAAAAAAGACAGAAAGAATTGGAATTGAGCTAGGATAGAGTGATTTAATTACCCCAACTCAAATCGGTTCATCTTTTGTATGTTTTCAAATTAAGGATTCGGAAGCCCCGTCACTGTAGCCCTATCTCTTATTTCAGATGGCGAAGCTTACTGCATGGGCTCACCCGAGACAGATTGCTGGTATCTCTACACTCTGAGCCGCGATAAGCCACTGCAGGACCCACCGGAGCCGGATCAGACCCTTGAGATACTCATGACGCAGTTAGATCCAGACGTGATGTCAATCTTTACCAGGGACGTCTGCTCGTCCGCCGACGAGGCGACGGTCAAATCGGGAATCGACAAGCTCATTCCTACTATGATTATAGATGACTTTCTGTTCGAGCCATGCGGATACTCTATGAATGGGATATCTAAAAATGTGAGTTGCAAACTTTGAGATGAATAATCTTAAACAAATATTTAGCCATAAGATTGGAAGAAACAAAAATTTATGATGTAATATGTAACACGTAATATATCACTTGTAAATTAATATATCATATATTATATACATACATATTACTTTGTATATATATTTTTAAAAATTTAAAATTTAATTTATAATATATATATATATATATATATATATATATATATATATATATAGGTATATATAATTATAATATAAACATTTTTTTATTTGAGATAATATTTTAAAATATTGTATTTCTTGTAAAGTGATATTGTTGCAAGTAGGGACCAGGAGAGTCTTATTGTAATATCTAAAATCAAGAGACACGATAGTGTCTCGTGCCAAATATACGCGGAGCGAGACCGACCGTGACTCTTTTACGCGACGCGATGGGTTGCGAGTACTCGAGATGTATTCTTTACATATAAAAATATCTCCTGATCTCTACTTGCAACAATATCACTCTTCGTTCCTAACGTTGTAATCCGATATAACCATAGTAACAGGCGGAGTCTTAATTGTCTACAATACACTACGATACTATCTTTTTCCTTTTTTCAGGGCAGCTACATGACGATCCATATCACACCGGAGCCCGAGTTCTCGTACGTGTCGTTCGAGTGTAACGTCTCAGAAACGTCATACGACGAGATAATTCGTCGCGTGCTAAACACCTTCAAGCCGGGCAAGTTTGTCGTGACGATTTTCGCCAACAAGCAGTCTGCGGCGGCTAATTGTCCGCGTGAACTCGAGAAGCGGACCGATTATCTGAACCGTTCTGGCGACTGGCTGCGCACCGACGTGCAGTACTGTCGTTTCCTCAACTACGATTTGACTTGCGCTTTCTTCTCGCGCTTCCCGAGCTGAGGGTTCAAGGACGCTTCATTTATCTCTCAACCCGGGACTAATGAAGCGCACACCACCCCCATTCCTCTCTGTCTTCCTCCCCGTGATTGTCACCGCGATGGCGCGATGACGATCCCGAGGAGCGAGGACAGAGAGCACTTCACCCTCCCGCACTCACCCGCTTTCCAGGGTTGTGACGTTTTCAGCACGACCCTGAAAAGTGTGAATGGCGCAGACATCACGGTTCGCTCAGCGTCGTTGCCACAACTGACGATGAAGATGCCGCGATCCAAGGTATACCGTAAGACATCTCTCAAAAGCCTGTTTCTCAAGTGCGAAGTTGACGTCGGCGCCAATGGTAACGGCGCCACCGAGAGGAACGGCGTTGTGCGATACATGAGCGTCGCCGCGGAAAAGAAGCAAAAGAGGAAGAATTTCGCGGACAGAGACGTCGACGCGGTCGCGAGATGCGAGAACAAGTGGGGTCTCGAAGACATCCACATCACATGCAATCCCATGTCGACGCCGTATCCATACTCGACGCCGACAGCAACTACCACAACGACGACCACCACCGTCACCACCAAGACGACGTCGACGACGGCGGTAGAGAGCGACGAGGAGCCGAAGAGCCGCAGCTGCGGCAGCTTTCTACCGATACTCGCTCTGATCCCGCACTCGGTCATCAGTTTTCAGTATCTCAGCCCGAAGATGAAGTTCTCGTGGTGGCGGAACAAGATCTCGTGAAGACACGCGTAGGCGCCCACCGTCGTCGCCGTCGACGTTGTGCGTCGCGACGCCACTCCGACTTGTTTTATGAGGAGACACACCTCTCTTACTTTGTAGCGAGCTCTCTTTCCTTCCTCCCTCACCTCTCTGTCTCTCTTGGCTTATATATATATACATATATATATATCTCTCTTTCTATTTCTATGTATCTCACTTCCGGCCAGTCTTCATCAATTAGAGAAATCCTTAAAGCATCATTATCTCGCAAGTCCACCTATATTAGCAGTTAACGTATTGGAATGCGTAAGCTGTTACTAGTTGTAACTTTCGCAGTTACGAAATTCCCATTGTCGCAAAGATGCATACTTCGTTAATGTGAACGCATTAAAGTGCGTAATATTTTCATGATAGTTCTCTGACAAGTTTCCGTGCGTGGTAACGAGGTTTGGTTCCACAAAATGTTTTCAAATATCTAACAATTTTGACATAACGTGAAGATGCGACTGTTCAAGACTCAAGACCTAACGGTTTCTAAAATTGAGCGGAATTTAAGACCTAAGGAACCAAACTGACTTTCTATGGGACAACACTGTAACTTTTGTAACAACAACAATCTCCTAATTCTTTCAACTCGCCGAAGAAAAATGTACGGTGTTTATTACCTATGCACACGGCGTTTTTCACACGTTGCCGGATCCTCTAGTCGATCAAAGTTCCTCCGTCGTATAATGCGCTTTTGATTTGTATTTTTTCCAAAATCCGCTCGGGGGAAAAACGTCGTATTCAGTCCCCTCATAGTCTTTGCTCTAGGAGATATCTAAACAGATATCGAACATTCCGGAATCCAAATTCTGTGCCATTTCAGACCGAGCAGTCATGCTTAACGATACAAGTTTTTGTTTTTTTTTTGCATCTGCGCTCGTTCTTTTTTTTCTTCTCGTCGAAAATATAGAAGTATTCCAAGATCCTAGAATATTTAAGTTAGACACAAAAATTCTCTATAACTAAGAATCTAAAGATCGTAGAACCTAAGGATCCACAGTTCCTAGAATCTAACACCTAACGATCCAAAGACCTTAGAATCTAAGCACGCAAAGATCCTAAAACGTAAGGATTCAAAGATTCTTAAAATTTAAAGAGATACTTCAACGTTGTTAGAGCGTACTTAAAGAATCAGGCTATTTCGCGAGGATGCAAGCATAAAATCGAGCATTCTCGAAGATTCTAGAATGTAAGGATTCAAAAGAGACATTATATAAAATTTAAGCGTCTAACGATCGGACATAATATATCCCCTCGATTAATTGGTTTCCTTCGGCGAACTTCCTTAATTATAGGTGGGCGCCGTTGCGGGCACAATCAATTGTCGAGATATACAGCCGAGAATATATCCATAAAAACAAATAAAAAGGAAGATTATGTCGAGAAAGTTTTACGTTACGTAAGATTTAAAATATATCGGAGAGAAGAAGTAATAGTTGGATGTTTCGACGACTGATCTTTGAAATCTCTGTTGAGAGAAGTCGATCGAGCCACGCTGGAAGTAAAAAAAACCGAAAAAAAGACATTTGTCGTCTATTTTGTTACACTGTATGCGCCAGCATCAACGTCGCGTGAGTATCACGCGAGTGGAGGGCGATGAAAATTGATCTCATCGTCGATCGTCCCCGGTTCGCGATCAGGAACGGTTGTGCAAGCGGTTGTGTTGGTATGTCTGTCTACCGAGATAGAGAGACCCGTGCATCGCAATGCGAAAGATCTAGTATAAATTGCCAGGCGACGAACGTCGCGGTGGAACAACATTTAACGTTTATGTTTTTTATCACCATATTTTTATGTTTCCGTTTTTTTCCGTTTTACGTTAGTCAGCGTAGTAATCATTTTTCTAAACGAAAAGAGACGACGAGTCGTGTATGAGACATTTGTTTCGCTCGTAGCTCTCGGCGATTCTCGCACCCGAGTCGGTCCGATTATTATTTTTTACGCTAGATCGATTAGCAAACCCGATGGACTCTTGGTCTCCTAATCGACGATCTTGGTTCCTTGTCTTTTTCTTTTCCCTTTTTTTTACGGAATCATACAACAGAATGATACGTTACTGTTGCTGCAACGATAGGCTCAAAATTATCGTTTTTAAAGCAACAATTTCATCTCCTGTATGCTTTCCGATTTTAATAAATCATTTTCGTAAACACGCATCTTTCGTTGTTTTTTTATTTTATCGAGTTCTTTTTTTCCCCCTCGCTTTTACTCTTAAAATCATTTGAGATTATTTCTCGATTCACGTCGCACGTTCGCCGACTTATAGAAAGGAGAATATTGCAAATATATAGTCGCAAAATCAGGATAATATTTTGTTTTCTTAAAACGTTATTTTGCAATTTTTTTTACGAACATTTGACTGTTATTTTCTACAATTTATTTTACGTTAATAACGGTTTTCATCTCCATATTGTCTCAATAAACATTAGATTCAACGACTTCTATTAAATAGATGAGTAAGATCAATCGATGTGCGATAATAAGATAAGCGCGGTTAACGAGAGAGTACAAATAATTAATCAATATAAAGAATTTAATCGATAGCGATGTCGACAGAATAAAAAGAGAAAAAAACACACTGTAACACATCGTGGGCTACGGTCCGATTCACGCTCACAGCGTTGTAACCATCATTCTGTCTTCGTTGCACATCGAATATCAAACGAAGATAGAGCGATGCTTTCAGCGCTGTGAGCGTGAATCGGACCGCAGCCATGGAGTGTTACTTTCAGAAGCATTACTATTCGTTGCTAATAGATCACTGTTGCATGCTAAAGTAAATAAATTTTTGTGTAAAATATATCTATGAAATAAAGATTATATTTAGTCAATAAAAGTGTCACACACAATTTATTGCTCGTCATTATTCCCCACCTAAATTGACATTTATCTCTTAAAAGTCTTTAACTTTCGACTGTTTAAGTTTTTTTTGTGCCGAAGTAATTATCTAAGAAAAAGAAGAGGGAGACATGTTTTACTTATATTATCTTACTTTCAATATACATCTTCTCTTGGTTCATTTCCTTCGACATCCCTAGAGTTATTGTATAACATGCGACAATTATGGGAGCATATATACTCTCGAGAGGAATGTATTTCAACCCCCTCACACAGGACATCGGAGGACGAAAGGACCGTCGTCGTTAGATCATGACATTCAATTCCGCGTGCTCGCGTTGACTGAAACGCACACGCATCCCACCGAACACGGCGTTAAATCTGGATCGAAAGCCCTTCCGCTGTGCCATTTCCGCGCACTCCTTCGCTATCGCGGGCGCGTCCCCCTCGTACTCGTTTCGGATTCTGTCCAGAGCTACGGTGCGAAGAGCGAATTTAGCATTTTAAAACGTGTTCTCAGAAGTTATATCAAGATGAAAAAGAAAGGGTGGCATATACGAGCTAAGTTGCAGAGTATTATACAGAGAGACTTATCTTTCAGTGCAAAAAGTTTCATAAATAAATACCTTAAATTCCCTCTTATCTACATAGGAATCTTCATAGAACATGGACAAATATAATCAGAAATTTTTTTTACATAGAAATGACAATTTTTCTGCCTTTTTCGTTTCGTTTTGTTATTTAATGACTTTTAGGATATTTATTCTGTTTACATGCCTTCCTTCTTTTTCTCTTGATTAACTATAAATCATACCGAGTCTTCGTAGCTATCAATCTCCGAAGCGGTAGTTACGTCGTTACCTTTCTGCAGATCCATCTCGTCCATCTCCGTGTTGCTGATCTTCGAGAGCTCGTTCCGGAAACTCTTGGTGATCCTTTTACGTATGTAATCCGCCTCGATCTCCTGCTTCGTTCTGGGCACGCGAAAACGAATGCAACAGCACAACCCGACAACAATGCTCAGCAGTACGGAGAGAACAATGCCGGCGAGCTGCCAGATACGAAAGCCCGGTAACGCCTCGTTCTCTAGCCACTGCTGCACCACGTCCTCCACATCGCCATTCGTGGAGACTTCGTTCGACGAGCTGGAAGAGAACGTCGGCAGCGTCGTCTCCTCCATCACACTGTGATTTAAATATTTAAATTTGACTTCAGATATTTCGGATCCGATATATATCCTCCTGTTCGAAATGTCAAAAAAATATAGAGAACTTTGAGTATATAATCTTCAATTTTAATTAATTATATAGCTACGTGATACGGGCTTTAATCGTTTCGTTGGCCTTATTGACGCACATTCAATCCTCGGCAGGATACTTCTGACTGCAGGAAAAATATACAGCTGTATCAGAGGCCTGGGTGTGGTTGAAAAAGCTTAATTTAACGTGTTCCGACACTCCCTATTTTACGCCGCTTACTGATTAGAGATCAATATTACAGGTACGGGATTACAGATCAATACAGGTATACGTTTGTGGATTGTTAATGGTTTTATTATCTTATCTTCTCATGTATGCAAAATGCATATTTATATTTACAATCGTATTTTTTAACATAGCAATATATATATTATAAATTTATTGCGTATTTATCACAGGTTTAGAGTATGTTTAGGCAATATTAATTCTAAATTTTGTTTTATGGTTTGAAAAGGAATTAAGTTTTGAATACAGGAACATAATAAAAGCACATATTCACATATTCACTCACCTTTTCCTGTTTCCATACTTTTTTTTGCTTTTTCTCTTTGCAGAGATGCCAATAATGTCGCCATCTTTTTTTTTTACACATGTCACTATCACATTCGAGAATTCTTTACTTATTTCTTCTTATAAAAAAAGTATGAGAACAAGAAAAGACGACTAAATATGTGTATACATATGCGTGCTTTTATTATTTTCTTGTATTCAAAGCTTAATTCCTTTTCAAACCATAAAACAATATTTAGAGTGTTACCAACTATATTTAATTAATATTGCATAAACATACTCTAAATCTATGATAAATAAGCAATAAATTTGTAATATATATTGCAACGTTAAAAATACAATTGTAAATATAAATATGCATTTTTTTAATTGTTATAATGTTAGGGATTTTTAGCGTCCTGTATATAATAATCTTTTCTGCTCATAATCACTAATTAATTTTAAACATTTTTTATCAGACCATTCCATTTTGTCTATCAGTAGTCGTGTAGACTGCACATACGTGGATAGAATCAAATATACGACTGGGCAATTACACACGTTTTTTTTCATCGTTCATTTTTGTCTTTTGTCATTATTTGTCTAGCTCAAAGCTTAACTACCAGTCTACCACCCGACAAAGCGTATAATCTAATCATAAAAAACATCTTTTGATGTTTCGTCGAAATACCGACTTTTGGTGAGACACTGCGAGCCGAACCGCGTATCATCAAAATGCTTGCAGATTCGTGGGGTGAGTATACGCGATGGTTCGCACTGATGTTCGATTCGAAGTTCGCGAACCTCGCGTGAGCCCGTCGGCTCGATAATGTGGACGCATGGTCGGCTCGCGGTTCGGCTCGATAATGGGGACGCATGATCGGTTCGCGGCGAAGTTCGGCTCACGGTTCTGCTCAATAATGTGGACCGTGCTTGTCAACGTTTTTATTCTCCTAAGTACTTCCACACGCACGACACGTCACATTAGAGAATCTCTTATTTAATATGCATATTTTTGGAATTTTGACACATAAGACACTTAAGACTTTCTCGATCGGGTATGATTATACTGTGCATCGGGCACGATGAAACAACTTTGCGGTAAATATTATTTTTTATTGTATGTAAGTGATCTTTTTTCTGTTTATTCCTGAATCGTTTTATTTTATTTTATATATATATATATATATATATATATATATATATTGATTTATAGATATATAATAATTAATTTAATAAAAGAATTTACTTTCAGATTATTATTAGCGGCTAGTGCGGTTAATAATTTCACTCTTACGGCACTTTTATTCTTTCCTGATGAATGTTCGTCCCCTAAAAAAGAATTACAATTAGATAATGTGATAAATTCAACAAAAAAAATATTGTAAGTAATAAAAATATACTTTAGAAAAATATTATTTAATTTTAAATTTTGCAAAAACTTGGAAATAAATTTAAAAGATCTAAAAAGAAGATAATACGAGGCGTTAACTATAAATAATGGAGATGACCGATTAATGTGACTATTATGTTGGCATACGTCCGCCGGTACGTGAGCATGCGTGAACTTTATTCCGAGCTACCGTTACCTTCATGTGGACTGGTAACATTACCAAAAAAGTAAAAAAATAGTGCAAATTAGAAATTTGCACTTGGCTTCCTCATAGAGAAAGTGATGTCTTAAGATCACGGTCTTACATACAGGTCTCTCAACTCTGATGTGTGTATGTGCCAAATTTACCGAAATTTCTATAACTCCAGAACTAATTAACCAAATCTTAACGAATTGTATATGAAATAGGGGTAGAATTTTCCGGGGAGTACTATAGAGTGTATAGTTTTTTGTTACCAATTTTCTGGAAACCGTTTTTTTTTATTTTTCTAATTCTTGACTAAAAAAATTTGACGAAGCAAAAAGAACCCTTTGATTATTAGCAATTTTTATTAATTCTATATATTCTTCAGTTTTTTCTACCCCTATTTCATATATAATTCGTTAAGATTTGGTTGATTAGTTCTGGAGTTATAGAAATTTCGGTAAATTTGGCACATACATACACACATACACACATACATACACATACCGACATTTTTTTAAAATAGCGATTTTTCGACGTTTTAGAACATTCTGAACACATTGGCAAAAGCAACAAAAAAAAATTTTTTTTTACGAAAACAAAGCTTCCTCTATGAGGAAGTAATTAATTGTACTATTACGATAAAACATTTTAAATTATTATTTAAATTTGCATATATTTAAATCAATCAAGATCAACTTATTATTTCTGTTGCAGTTTAGTCTATGATGTTTTGCGAGTGAAAACTTACGTGATAGTCTTCTTTTCGGTGTTTTTGGATTGAGATCTCGCTCTGTTCAACACCTTGAGAAAGTCTGTCGTCTTGGTACGCATTCTCGAGTGAATATAAACTTTACTGCACTTAATATGATAATGCAGATAATTTCTAAACATGTGTATCAGGTCAATGGTGTTGTCGCGAGCCTCTCGATTGGTATGACGTGGAAACAGTACTGTAAACATATAAAATAAAACAATATGAGTTTTAAAGTAAAATTATATGAGTTTGTATGTTCAGCTTGAAATATATCAATAGTAGAAAGTTACACAAATACGCAGCAGTAATAATTATTACATTTCTTCCAGATAGTCTTAACAAATCTTTAAAATTTAAGAGTTTACTAATAAAATTGCACATAAATCTTCTATTATTATAATTATTAAATTATAGTAAATCCTTAAAATTTAAAATTTAAGTTTCTAACAAAAAATGTTATATATCAGTCTTTTGCTTCCTCATAGAGGAAGCTTTTTTAATTTTCTTTGTAAGATATACATAAATAGGAAGTTTTGACGTCATATTGACGCGACTCAACAAATGCAAAAAATAAACGTCAAATTTTCTTTACCGAATGTGATGTAACCAATGCAATCTCCGACTGCCGCCTCGGAATCCTGCAACTCCAACGGCGGCTCACGGTGATTGAACAAGACTTGTGGGGCGGTATGGCTCGCACGCCTACCCTCTTTCAGTTCTTGAAGAAAAAGTTTGCCGATGACCATATCGTCTTCATCCTTGAATATTGTACTGAATACTACCGTGACTCTGTCGCTCTTAGCTTCCACGTACCTTGGCGAGAATTAACGGAGATTAATAATAATAAAAGTAACAACTGAGCCGTCACGTGCATAGATATATTTCTTACATCGTTTCCTCGTCTCGATATTGGATTACAGCTCTCTTCTGTACTGGCCTGCCCGGCGAATCGCAGTATTCTTCCTGAAAGTCAAAGTATTTTTCGAAGACACTGGCGAAGCAATGCCTCTTCAATAGGGCAACTTTCCTCACTAATGCCTCCCAATCCTCTGGTAATTTCTCCAAATCTATAAGAACAGATACATTGTAACCTGTAACAAATGAAAAACGATTTAAAGCAATTAATTACTTTCGTTAACAAGCGTGAAAGCATCAAGATGATTAAAACATAAAACTAACCGCTCTCCGGTGCAATAAGATGAGACCCGTACTCTCGTTTGAGCAACTCGTCTGCTCCATGCTCTTGTAACTGTTTATAAAATTTAAGTAAGATACTAATCTGCAAAAAATATAAATATTAGAAAATTGATGAGTTATTTCAAAAGAACCACAAAAGATGTTTAAGTAAGTATGTCGACTTACTCTAAGTTTCGATTTATCTCCACTGAGGTTTGAAATATGAAACAATACTCCATCAAAATCTGCTATGACCACATCTGTCGACTCCTGCTTATGTCTACAAACAAAACATATATTTCTGATAGAAAATAATCATAAGACTATTGATTTGACAAGATTTTACAACTAACAGAGCATGGCATGAGCCAGGATATGAAAGCTATGGGAATAAAATTCCCAAGATCTTAAAATAAGAAATAAAAAAATAATGTAAAGAAAAGAAACATGGGGTGAAAGAAATGATAAGACAAAAAAACAAAAATCTACTTTTAAAAGTAAACCGTTTTGTTGAAAAAGATTTCACAAATAAGATGTTAGTGAGCCAAGATTAGCAAACGTTAAAAAAAAACTGAAAATAAAATTCTAGAGATAAAATTTTAAAACAAAACGAGAAAAGCAAAATAGCGTGAGACAAAGTGCAGAAATGTAATGGAAGAAGCGAAAATAAATCAGGGAAGCAAAAATCTTTTTTTGAAAAATTATTTGGAAAGATATGAGATTTCGCAAATATCAAATGGGAGAAGATTGAAGCGTCTACAATGGCAGCAGGAGTATACAGTAAGACGTAGGCAGTAAGTTATTGAATGGGATTTTTACAATTCAAGAATAATCGACTGTTACTACGTTTACGCAAGCGTTACTTCTGTAGTAACTTACGATAATTCACCCGTTTACGCGGAATAAATTATCGTAAGTTACTACAGAAGTAACGCTCGCGTAAACGTAGTATATGTGTTATGTGGTTGGTCAATAGCTTACTCAGCTTACTGCATACTGCTTGAAACGAAATCCAGAGAGGAAAGAAGGGGCGAGATCTCGAGGTAAAACAAGACAAAATCGGAAGAAACATAGCGAAGAGAGTTGAAAGAAGGTGGAGAAAAACAGAATTAAAAGGGAAGAGAGTTTAAATTCGACATGTTGTTCGAAATGGGAATTTCTCGGGGAGAAACGAAGGCGCGGCACCGCCCCGGCGTCACGTCTTCCGGAATGAGGTTAGGTTACGCGGACACCGGGATCCCTAAGGAGAGAGGACTATGTGACTCACGAGACACCTACCCCGACAGGGCATTCTTGATTTTGTTCGTCAACGTTTCCTCGAGTATCCTATTGTGTATCTCGAGCAGAATCATGATTACTACACTTTTAGCAGGAAGGATCGATGCGTGTGCGTGATACGTGACGTTAATCAGCATCAGCGCTAAGCGCTAACGCTAACGCAACGCCGCGAACTAGAGAGAGAGTGATGAGAGTCCCTTTAAGGTGATTTTAAAGCTGTCTGTAATACCTACACTAGTTTTTAACAATATTTGCTTCGTATAAAAATTCTACAACTTGATGTTACAAAATGAGAGTGCAGGTCCATTCAGTAGACATCAAGGAATATCATACCGCGCGCGTTTGTAGAATTAAGCTGAGACTCCAAACAAAAAAGTTAAGCGAAAAGTACTTACGATTACGTGAACGTAATTGTACATACTTACACAACCCACAGGGGGAAATTGATCCGCACAATTGCTTAGGCTTTGGGCTTAACGAACCCAAGGATTTTCCCGAGTTCCCATCACCGCAGACTACACACACACACACACACACACACACACACACACACACACACACACACACACACACACACACACACACACACACACACACACACACACACACACACACACACACACACACACACACACACACACACACACACACACACACACACACACACACACACACACACACACACACACACACACACACACACACACACACACACACACACACACACACACATACCTACACACACACACACACACACACACACACACACACACACACACACACACACACACTACCATACACACACACAACCACACACACACACACACACACACACACACACACACACACACACACACACACACACACACACACACACACACACACACACACACACACACACACACACACACACCTTACTTGTGAGCTTTGGGGAGGGGTCAGAACTCCATCAATTATATCAGAATTCCAAAATTGGCAGGGGTGCTAACTTTACAGAGGTCTTGTGAACCTCTTACGTGTTTATGGCCGGTTGGGCGAGGTACTGCCCCTCGGGCCAATTAAATTGAAAGAAGAACAAGCCTCGCGTCCTTCGAACCTCTCTCGTCTATACGCGTATAATAATTAAACGCGTATAAATAAAAAAAGAAATGAACAGAGACGACTAAGGCTGCGGTCCGATTCACGCTCACAGCTCACAGCGCTGAAAGCATCGCTCTTTTTCGTTTGATATTCGATGCTTATACAACGCTGTGAGCGTGAATCGGACCGCAACCTAAATAATACATAAAATAAAGTAAAATAAAATAAAATAAAATAAAATAAAATAAATAAAATAAAATAATAATGTAGGTACGTCGGGCTGGATAATATTACAATATTTACGTGTATGATTCGAGTCAAAACTCATTATTATATTTACAAACATCCTTACAAAATTAAAATATCTATAAAATATACTCCGCGCAGATAAAGAACCTAGGTATTTCTGTTATAAATTATAAAATTAATATTATATTATACATATAGACATTGCAGATATGAAAGAACGTTCTGCTTTTGTATTAATATTAATGTATCGTTTATTTAATCTATTCTACATATTCTCAATATGTAATAAAATGGACTAAATATAAAATACTTATTTTTTAGTATTCTCACAATTCGCAATGTTTTGAAAGCCTGGTTTTCCAGAAGAACGGAAGATATATATATATCTTATATATATATCTTATAGAAAAATCAGCCCGTTAGCTAAAATCCTAGGAACTTAGCTGAACGCCAGCCAATAGAGTAATTAATGAACCGTGAATTAGTGTAATAACCTAGTAAATTCAGCCTCTTAGGCTAAAAGCCGGGCTGTTAGCCTAACGGCCTAACACGCTTTGGGCAGTTAGAAAAATGACTATTGGATATCATTGCAAATGTAAACAAAACATTTAATTACACATACACATTATTACATATGTTATTATTTATTAATGCAAGTAGAGCTGGTGCCTGATTTAGCTATATCAGAACGAGAAAACCAACCTCTCAGCAAACCATCTTTTGTGTACCAATTTGGTACACGTCATTCTTAAAATCCATTACCACTACTGGCGTGTAACTTGCCATGGTGGCGACTGCTACAAAACTAACAACTTGCACTCAATAATTCTGATTCCTAGTTAAATGTTTTGTCAAAAAGAAGTGAAATAAAGCCTAAACATTCAGTGATCTGAAAGCCAGATACATTTTTGTTATATAAAAAGGCAGATAAATAACAAATTAATAAACGAATTAAATGAAATTGATTTAGTATGCTTACATGTTCGTCAATAGTGATATAAAATAATAATTGGTGTTCATGCAGAAATTCGATAAATAATTAAGAATGAGAAGCGAGCTCCTTCTGCCACTTGAATTCAAAGTGAACTGATTTAAAGAGTCGATATTAAAAACAAGGATACGACATGTATATATATATATAAGTCATAACAAATATTAAAAGTATAATTACATATAGGTATAGCCGTTATGACCTTGTTGTATATTATGTTTGAACTCTCCGTATCTTTTAAAATGTTTTGTTCACATTCGCAATGCTATCCAATAATCATTTTTCTAACTGCCTAAAGCGTGTCAGTTAGGCTAACAGCCGGCTTTTAGCCTAAAAGGCTGAATTTACTAGGCTATTACACTAATTCACGGTTCATTATACTCTATTGGCCGGCGTTTAGCTAAGTTTCTAGGATTTTAACTAATGGTCTGATTTTTCTATAAGCCTACGACATATATATATATATATGTCCCATACCTGTTGCATATCCTATAGTAGCTTCGTGTACTTTTCGTGTTAATTCTTGCGATAAGTTATGTACAACACTATAGCATCGTTGTCCAGCACTCATGCAGGCGCACTTAGCAGACCAAAATATGTAACTTTCTAATAATATAATACATTTCAAAATGAATAAAAATTTTTCTCTGGAAGTATGCTCTCAAACGCTTTTCATCGTTATGCAGAATTTGGACGAACGTGTTTTAAATTCTCTGAATATACAATTACCGATCTATAAACGTATTTGGGGCACCTAATATCATGCTCTGTAATATCATATTCTGCTGTATAAACGACGAATAAGCGAGTTGTTCCCCGCCAACCCTGTTTCTTTATTTCCGCGAATTTGGGAGAACGCTGGCGCGAAGTGAGTCTCATCATTGTCAAGCGCAACGATATAAATGTAAAATAAAGAAATAAAACTTATAAATAAAGCAAAAATATTGATTTTTTGTCAAAAAAATACCGAAGGCATTCTTTTCTGATTTTAAACGCTGCGCGATTATATCCATGCATTTCCTTATTCCTTTAATTCTAAAAAAGGCATGGAAAGCCTGTTATTGTGTCTTTTTCGCGATGCTGATTGATTGTCTTAAAACTTGATCTCGATTTTGATGCTAATAAAGTAAAATTTTATTATTCAAATATTTCCTAAAATAAACTTTTACTGATGTCCGATTGTAATAAACATTTGTTTCCCATGCTATTAATTTTCTTACAACTTTCGTGAAATTTTTATTAAAACTACCTTTTTCTCTGTCTTCAAGTTTACCTGTTGAGCAGCTTTGTTGCTTTCTTTCTTAAGTGCTTTCGCGTATTAATTAAGCGAATTTTTCACGCATGACTGTACAATCTTCGTTCTAAGTTTTTCCCTCGTTTTCATTAAATTATTTCCCGGCGAAACTTCCGAAAACGTCCATGCTCAGATTTAGGTGAAACTTTGTGAATATAGGTAAAATAAAATTTTATCCTTTTAGATAAAAAACACATATACCAAAAGGATTTTTTACGACTCCAAAGTTTAGCAACTTTTTTAAACATTTTTAACTTGCTGCCTCCGCGCATACATTTTCCACGCGAAACAAACCAAAACAGCTCTGGCGATCCCTTAAAAACTTAACAGCTAATTAGACCAATTAAGAATACGCAACCGCCCTCCCCTCGCTCCAACGAGGAAGCATCCCCGAATTCCCCTCGGCCGAGCCCGTCCGGGAAGTAGACGCGACTTGTCACGTCACAGCCTATAATAATTTATAAGTTCTGATATTTTCTTTCAACATATAATGAGCAATAAAAGATAGAAATTTTGGGCGCTTTCGTGCTGAAAGCAAACGCAGCAAAACATCTTTTTATTTGAACATTGTTTCCCATTGATCAAATATCATCTTTTTTGTGGCGTGTTTGTCCTTCTGGTGGGCGGCAGGCATATGGCAAAATGTTCAAATTTACTAACAATATTTATTTAAATGTAACAAATATTATATATCTCTCTATTTGTCATTCAACCAACTTCGATGTATGGAATAAAAAACCATGTAGGTCCAAAAAATCAAACCGAAAGCCAGAACACCCCGACCCCTCTTTGATCTAAATAAACTTGTGTAAATCTGTAGATCGACTCAAATACATGAATAACGTTATGCTTTATTCGTATACCCTATCGCTCCCTGAAAGGTATAGATTTTCACAAAGCATTCACGGACATATTCAGACAGATGCGGGTAGGCACACAAGTGCAAACTTGTTTTTCAGAGTCTAAATACATCATGCATACGCTACATGTAACAAAAGCTTGATAAAGAACCATCTATCACATACGCAAGCATCACAATCATTAACATCCTACGCGACCGTATAAAGCAACTAAATGTGAGATACGTTAGTATACGCTATATCGTAGTCGTTGTAACGTGAGAAATACAACTCAAACATATCGATAATATAAATGTCGATAATATAAATGAATATTATCGAGATTTAATTGGATTTATTTAATTTTTCGAATGGCGGTAACGACGCGACGGCGCGCGATATGTATCGGGAGTTGCTTGCCGCCGGCAGGAAAAAGCCATAAAGAACATAAAAACGAAAAAAACGTAGCAACCGCTTTATTGAATTACGAATTTGTGTACAACTACTCAAAAATGGCACAAAAGTTTGCAAAGTTGGTCTAAAATTTTACGTGTAACAAATTTCTATTTGAATCCCCGTATTCCCCGTAGCTCTGTAAAAAATCAGTAAAATCTAAAGATTGATCTGAAAAGTGGAGACTTGAAATTGTAAAATGCTTGTTGAACTATCTCATTCTGATCACTTTTGCCAAAGTAACAGTCATTTGAAGTTGATCTATTTTTCGATCGCGCGAAGGTGGATGCTTTAATTTTTGCTGATAAGATATAAAACTTGATATTATCGAAAGCGGAATATGTAAAGGGAGAATTTTTAGCCGGTGACAGTATGGCATAACTCTGGGACCGGTCCAGGATAACGCACTTTTTCCTGTTACGCAAAAAATGGAACTCGATTTTTTAATTCCTTCGAAAGAGGAACGTATGCACACATTCTGCTCTTACAGAAAAGATAGAATGAATTCAAGAATCGAGCCGCCCTGGTCGAGTGTCGAACGCACACGTACACGCGGGCTCCTTCCTTGTTTGCGCTAAACCTTCCACGTGCTGTAGCAACGAGACCTAGCATTGCCTAGCATCACTGATGCCGCGTGGTCAGCTCATCGTTGGTGAGATAAAGTCAGATCGATTAATTGTCGGTCCTTGTCTGACTTATCTATTCATCTTACCTGACTTTTATCTTGACTATCTTTAATCTGAGTAGTTTGGACACATGAATCAGAGAACGGACACAAACCATTTTTCAATGAACAATGTTCATACCATTATAGGATCATGTACCATTATAGGGTCATGTGCCATTAGAGTCATATATGGATCTTAAGTTATTTTCAAGAACACTTAACTATGATTGGTCACTTTGCTTACTGTATAAGTCTTATGTACCAGAGCACTTTTATCGAGCGTACATACACGCTTTCAGGTTTCTCTCTGCTGCTTTATCATTCAAGCTTACTACTTCTCTCGCACTTTGGTCGTTATGTTTACTATATTTCAATAGTTTACTGAGATGGCATTAGCATACAATGGATCTTTTATTTAAATGCAAAATGCACTTTTATTATGGATTTCCCTGTACATTAATATAAGTCCAAGTTTATGTACGGATCTAAATATATAATTGGCGCTTAATGTAACGTGACGTGTTACGAATGTTCTTGTGCGGAGAGCCTTATGCGAATTACCATAAAGACTATGTTGCACTGCGGATTGCGGTTGGAATTACGATTGACAGATTTGCAGATTGACCAGTCAGCCAGTAACCTTTTGCTTTGATTGGTCAATTCGCAACTGTCAACCGATAACTCCAACCGCAATCAAGTCCGCAAAATTCTTAAGACCGGCCGTCTTGAAAATTGCTTTGTAACGTACTCTTACAAAATTCATGAATTTGATTGGTTGATTCTATTAATTTTGACCGTAACCAAGAGTATACACCAATCAAACTCACGAATTTTACAACAGTTGCAAAGCAGCTTTCTCTGCTGGACTCAGCCAATTGGATCTGTTTTCTATTGCTGAACTAGTGTACACTCTCTGTACTTAAAGTAAAATAGATATACCGAAAGTACATTCGTAATTCGCCTACAATATAATAAACAATTAGACTTTCATTTCATCCGATTACAATTTGCAAATAATCATCGTGATGAAATACTGTACAAATGACTGTTTAGACGACGCCAATATGACACAAGAATTTAACGCTTAAATTTATGTGTAAATTTAATAATAATAATAAATGCTTAACTTTAACGCTAGAAATTTAAAATTAGTTTCAATAATTCAAAAACTGTCATGGTGGATAGAAAAGCGTCGAGCTGATTTGAGATAACTGGAATAACCTCTTTTATAATCGAGTCATCCTTAATTAACTCAGGTGCCATATCGGAAATCACGGCACTTATTACCGCGGACAATTCATCGTTGTCATAGAGGCCCGTCACATGCAACTGCAAATAATAAAAAGAATTAGCAATTGAAACAAGAGAAAAAAGATACAAGGATTAGAATTGATAATTGGGAAAAGATAGAAAGAATAAATTAGTGATTAACTGAAAATTAAGTTGTGTCGAAAATAATCGAATAACGAAAAAATTGCTTGAAAGTTAAAAATGATGTTTTGAATAATGATTTCTATAGCTGGTTGCACATAAAACTTCAAATTCTAAAAATGTCAATTTTTTTTAACGTTTTTGCAAAATAAATATTTTTTTTGATATATATATATATATATATATATATATATATCAAAAATATATATAAGCTAGCGTGAATATTACATATATAAAGCGATACAATTTTTTTACAAACATATAATTTAATTTCTGCTAAACATTTTCAAATTGTTATTACAATAAATTTCTGAGAACCGGAAACAAGAAATTTGTACAAAAAAAGAGAAATATTTCATAATTATATAAATTATTACTTTATAAATTAAAATAATTATTTAATGTATTTTAAATAATTTATCGATAAATTTTCAGAAATATATGGTAAATATATATAAAAAATATATATATATTTGAGTTTTCTTAGTTGCATATATTTTTTTCTCAGCAAGTTTTTGAGAACGTTTGTGATATATATATATATACATATAAAATTAAAATTTTATTATCGCACCGACATGACAGTTAATTGTGAAGATTGCAAGAAGAAAGAAAAAAAAGCAAGAACAAAGAAAGAAAGAAAAAAAAAGTTTTGATGATATTTTTTTAATCCGTTTACTTACATCTAGTGAATTTAAAGAAAGCTTCAATTTCATGTTTTTTACTTTCAAGTGTCCGGTTAGCCCGCCGTCCATTATGAAATTAATTTCTGTGTCAAAAGTAAATTTTTGCGCGGTCATTCTGAAAATTGAACACGTAGTACCTATATCATTAACTTTAACAATTTACGATCTGTATGTTTACTTTAAATTAAGATGGATTCAGTTTTTTTATTACTATGAAAACAGACATAAAATTATTAGGAAGAAACATTTAAAATAAGTTGAAAACATCTTACGAAGAACTTGTGATTTTAAAATCTTGAAATTAAAATTGCCGAAATATTATATTGGTTTCGATTCTCGATCGGTCAAGAATGACTACTCACTTTATATCACCCTTGCCGTAAATTTCGAAAACATCAACTTTACCGTTCATAGAATAATTAGTACTCGCGGCTATCGACAGTGGCCACGAAAGATGAAGTTTCAAGACAATTTCTTTGATGGACAACGTGTAGTCAGCATTAATAATATTATATTCGGACAAACCGATTACGTTGGCCTTCGTCAAGATCGCATCCAATCTGAGAATATACGAGAAACGTAAAGAAAAATTTATAAATCATTTAATTCCGCGATACACACACATTTTGTTTTTTTTTTGTTTAAGTAACACGCATTATTAGCTGAGGCTATATTAGAAAAAAATATTGATTAGGCAACGCTTGCAATTTTACTGTCATTTAATTTAAAAAATTAGAACGGCACTCACTTTATTTTTTCCTCATTTAGTCTGATATCTAACCGGTCCGCATTAAATGGATCAAGAATCGGAATTCCGAGTGTCTCGTTTCCAGTCTTTAATATAGTTTTAAACTTTTCAAGAAAATCTTCTAACCTCTTATTCCCAAATTTGCTTGCAACTGAAAGTTAAAATTTGCACGGTGTAGCTTACAAACTAATGCTAAACAAATGCAAGTGCCTTGAACGTTATCTAATAATATGTCTGATGAAATATTATCACATTAAAAGAAAAAATATAACAAAGGTAAAAAATGCGTAAATAAAGGTAAAAAAAGATTTGTAGAGTTATGAAAATTAATAATATTAAAGAATAAATTGAACCGAGATAATAGTTTAATAACACGATAGATTGTTCAAAAATACGCTAAAGTACGATCTCTTCTTATCAAAAATATTTCTAAAATAAAATATTTTTGAAAAAGAATACCTGAATCTCTCTAAAAACAAATAACTTAATAACAGATTGTTCAAAAAATAGACAGTACAAAGATGAATATGAAATAAATGTAAAGACGATTAACTCTTCTAAAAATATATAGCTTAATCATTCAGCCCTAGGCCTTTATGTGCTTTAAATCCTTGTAATCTGATTAACATTTTTAGACCGCAATTGACATTTAAGGGTACAAAGAGTTGCTCTTTCCGAAAATCTAGTCGGTGATGAGGTGAGATATTTAAAAAAAAAGATATAAGTAGAGGTTAGATAAAATGAATAAGTAACTCCTATCTTTTTTTACTGACAAATATTTAATTAATAAATGATTTCGCCTATCTTTAAAAAAAAAATAAATTAATATAAATATTATTTTTGAGTTATCTATAACAAAAATTCTACTAAAAAAAATGGATAAAATTATTTATTAGTTGAATATTTGTCAGTGAAAAAGCAGTGGTCACTTACCTGTTTTATGTTCACTTTCAACTTTTATATATATATTTTTAGAAATTTCACACTATTGCTGACTAGATTTTTAGAAAGAGCAACTCTTTTTATCACTAAATATCAATTGCGGTCTAAATCCGAACGACAAGGATTTAAAACAGGAAAGCGCGTAGGGGCCTCCTAGGACTTAATGGGTTAATGCGTCTCTAGGGAAATATAGGAGAAATACCAAGAAACAAAAGAGAAAATATAGATATCTACTTACGGTTTGTCTTTGCTGCCCAAACATTGCAACAAAGCAAAATGAGTCCGAACGTTATCAGATTCATTTTTCTGTGTGAAGTAGAAAAGACGTTTTATTAAGTTACATCGAACACGGTCACAGTCTTAAAGCTAACGAATTCGTCGCCGTTATTATTATATATTATCGTGAAAGAACATCGCGATTATCGAAAATGTTTTCGCAAATTATCGCGACGCGCATATAACACAGAAGCAGAAGTCGAAACGCACGTTCGAACGAAATATCCATAAATTTAATCAACACGTCATGACGTCACTCGTTTAGTACTTAAACTTAGAATTGTATATTTTGTATTATCTGTGAATACAAAATGTTTTCCAAGGCCTAAAATGATCATATACTGTTTACCTACGGCTCGTTGTAAGTTGATTTACGTCAGTAAAGTTTCTGACAACCGTTTGACTTAGCGTTTAATTAAACAGCACGAACGAAACTGCGAGCTAAAAAAAAATGTAGACGTATTTATAGGCACGTTTCGCCGATATCGAATCGTTAAATCGAACACCAAGATCTCTCACTGATTATTACGTATATCACAATAACGATTCGATCTTTGAGCATCTAAGGAATTTAATTTTGTAGAACGCTCGAAATCACTTGACGTTATGTTTTCTTCGTTTTTCTTTTGTCGAGAACGTCCATTGGGTTTCGTTGCAATCACTAAAGCAGTCACTTACGGCAATTTCTGTATTGCGTTGTGTATCCAGGAAGCGCAATTAACTATAATTATGTCATTACAATTAATTTTATTTTGGAGCGCTGAGTTTCTTTTATACCGAGTCCTGTGAATCTTATCGAGACCAGAGATTAGACCAGAGATTAGATTATAAGCCAGCTTGTTACGCTGCAACTTGTGTAACGCAATCAAGTAACGTATATAAACACAGAATAATGCACAGTCTTACACTACTGCAATGGTCAGACATTTAAAAGCTGATAGAAATATTTTTTTACATTATAATAAATAAATAAAAAAATATTGCAGATAAACAATATTATAGAGAACATTACGAATTATCCGTAAAATTATTTAACTGCAAGATGACAATAGAAATCCGAACGGTATGTTAATACATATAATAATAATTATTTTAATGTGTTGTTCCAATACTTTAATTTTAGATTACGTGATAAAATGAAAGAGATGTCATTGATAATATAACGCTACAAGAAAGCGATTAGATTAATCGAATCTTGAATTTCTTCCCTTTCTCAATCGTTGTACTTCATTAAATTATCTTATCTTCTGTGTGTGTATGTGTGTGTGTGTGTGTGTATGTGTGTGTGTGTGCGTGCGTGCGGGCGTGCGCGTGTGCGTGTGCGTGTGTGTGTGTGTGTGTGTGGATAAAACAGAACGCAAAAAATACGTCTGCACACTCATTTTCCAAGAATAACTTTATATAAAAAACGATATATACAGGGAATACCTTTTGCTTCCTCATAGAGGAAGCTTTGTTTTCGTAAAAAAAAATTTTTTTTGTTTTTCTAAATGTGTTTAGAATGTTCTAAAACGTCGAAAAATTGCAGTTTTAAAAAAATGTCTGTATATGTATGTATGTGTATGTGTGTATGTATGTATGTATGTATGTGCCAAATTTACCGAAATTTCTATAACTCCAGAACTAATCAACCAAATCTTAACGAATTATATATGAAATAAGGGTAGAAAAAAAGAACTGAAGAATATAATAAAATTACTAAAAATTGCTAATAATCAAGGGGTTCTTTTTTAATAAAATTTTGAATTTGCAGAAATGTTTGTTTATGCTTTAATTTCCGCAAATTTGGAGATATCGATCTATTTCTAATTTTATTATATTTTTCAGTCTTTTCTACCCCTATTTCATATATAATTCGTTAAGATTTGGTTGATTAGTTCTGGAGTTATAGAAATTTCGGTAAATTTGCTCTAACTTCCGCAAATATTGAGAAATTGCACATTGCTTCTTTATAGTTTTTAAGTGTGCAAGTAGAACCCTTTGCTCACAAAGCTTCCTCTATGAGGAAGCCAAAAAAATAAATACTAATAATTATACATTAAATAAAATAAAAGCTTCCTCAAGAAGCTTTATAAGCGAAATAAAATATATAGGAGCAATGGTAGCGAGCTGTAAGTAATAATGAGGAAGCAATGTGCAAGTTTGTAATTTGCACCCTTTTTATTTCTCTTTCTCTCTTTCGTACTTTACTATACACATTGAGAAATCCCATACAATATATTCTATTTTTAATATTAGTATACAAAAATAACCTAAAGAATAAAACGGGAATCTTATAAAAGAAGTAGTCTTATCACGCTTGTGATTTTAGTATTAATTTTATTGCCAAATTGCAGAAAAATTCTATGATATGCTCCATTTTTAATATTAGTACAAAAATAACATAAAGAATAAAACGGGAATCTTATAAAAGAAGAAGTAGTCTTTTCACGTTTTTTATTATTTCACGCTATTATTTTAGTATTAATTTTATTGTCAAATTACAGAAATATGTAATTTTAGTGCAAAACAAGTTTTGTTAAGGACCTTTATCCTCAGCGAGTTATTGACAAACGTTGTTTAAGTGCTTTATCATGAATTTGTATCGTTTAATCGACCAGGATCGCAATTGTGTAAATGATGTTGACCAAACGATAGCGTGGCATCGACATAAAAATATGACAAAAAGATATTACAGACCTAGTATTTTCAATAGGTCCTTAAATGTTACAGTGGACAGATATTTGTTGCCTTCTTCCGTGATGACGCGATTAATGGTGTCTACAATCACTTTTTGATTCGTGTCAATCAGTTTAGGTACCGCATCGGAGATCGTCTTGCTCACTACTTCGGATATTTCATTATCGTCGTACAGGCCCGTCGCATGAAACTACAAGCGATAGAAAAGAAAAATCTATTGAAAATTAGAAACAAAGTAAAAATAATCAGTAACCGAAAATTCATTTAGTATTATATTCCGTATAATCAAACAAATCGAAGAATGAAAGACATTATCTGAAAAATGAAAATGACTTGAATCTAGCGTCTGCTGAGTCCTTACAAAATGTCGAATTCCAATAATTTCGGCTGTATACTTGTAATTTTTCAAATTAAAATAAATTTATCAAAAAGGAGAAAATTAAATGTGGAGAAAATTAAATTAATTTTTACAGAAACGCCAAGCTAACCGACTTTTTATAGTCAATTTATTTTTTTTTTTTAACTAAATTTAATTTTTTATTATCAACATTATTATTTTAACATATATAATATCTAATATGTATACATACTAATCAGGAAGTTTCTAAGAGCTCAATAATAATTTTTTTAAGCTAAATGTAGATTTTTCAAGTCTTTTCCATAATAGCTGTTTGTAAAAGATCGATATCTTTGCAGCCAGCAGTACGACTGAGTCGCCTTTTTATATATGCAAATTGAAGGGTAAGAAACGAGGCAGTTAACTCAATATCATACAAAAAAACGTGGCAGTCTCATATAATAATTTATTTAATCAAAAAAATTTATACATTATTATTAACCTTTAGAGGACCCTCGCGAAACTCTCGATATACATATATATAATGTATATATATATATATATATATATATATATATGTATGTATATATATATGTATTTTTTCCTAGAGTAAAATTTTCGTGATTTAAGAAGAAAACTTTGCGACCCATTAAAAGTTAATTATTGCAAAATTATTCTTTTATGATTTTGTAAAATTATACATATATGTGTGACGTTGTTGAGAGAGAAATAACTTATAATATATAAAAAATACAATATAAAACTTGTGATATGAACTCTAGAGAAATCGACCACATTAACATGAGATTAACAGACATTAGTACAATAAAATTTAATATTTGAGATGCGGAGTTGAAAAAAGATTTCATTTTTTATCTTTTTCGCTTTTAATTTTCTGTATAATTATTTTCCTTGTTTAATTGAAATGAAGTTTTGAGAGATATATGAAAACTATCAAAAGATTAAAAATTATGTATATATATTTTTTTTCAGAAGTTATTTAAAGATTGGTAACGTAAAGTAATTTATTTTATATTCAATATTATTTTTGCAACGGTCCAATCGCGAATTCTGAAGATAAATGATCGCAAAAAGACGAAAACAATTGACAAAATTGTAACTTAATTACTTACGTCTAACGCTCTCAAGGAAACCTTTGTTGATATTGATTCAATTTGGACATATTTGCCTTTTAATTTGAGGCCAATGTCAGTCAGGAATCTGAAGTCATGTGCGGCTGCTCTGAAAATTAAATATACCGAGTGTTTTAGACCACCCGTATCACCCGATTTATTCGTAAACGCAACATTTTAGAGAAAAATGTTTCAAACCAAAGTTGTATGGTTTCAAGCGGTATATAAGATGGTGTCATTAGTTTCACCTTAAATAGTTGCTTGCAGGTCACGTAAAGAGGTCACTTTCAATTTTTTAAATAGAACCACCTACTTCTTATTGCATATTCTTGTAGCTTATCTTGAGGGCTTTCCAAAACACTATAAGAAAGTATTTTTTCATTGAGAACTTTTGGAATTATAAGGCTTAAAGTTCTAGTATTTTGACATAAAATACAAAATATCTTGTAAAACATCAAGTTTTCGGTAATGTTACCTTAATACTTTTAGACGAATCAATTGATATGAAAAAAAAACATAGTTGCTTTTAAGAAAAAGTATGCAGATGCGTGTTGCAAATTAAATATTTTTTCTTGAAGGAACTATGCTTTTTTTATACCAATTAATTCGTCTCATTATTCTGTGCATAAAAGTATTAATGTAACATTACCGAAAACTCGATGTTTTACAAGATATTTTGTCGATTAAAGGAAAAGAGGCAGTAAGAGCCGGCGCGGTAAATAGGGCGCAAGTTATATATATTTCTTATTGTCAATACATAAAAATAAAATAAAAAATTCGCGAACGTTTCCACCATTTTTTGTGGTCATCTTCAGCGCAATAAATTAAAAACGTGTAAATTAAAAACTATATTGTAACGCGGTCATTGGGCTATTGTATACTCGCACGTTGCACGTTCCTTTTTCCATGCGGTCATTCCGGTGTGTGTGCGCTACTCCATAGGCAAGCAACCTTGAGTCTCTCCCAAGTTGGAAAACTAGGAGGACTATGCTGATGCATTTGGTACTTCATTATATGTTGCGCGATACCTGCGTACATACGGAGCGACACACTGATTTACGGTTCACCAATGTGTGCCGGTATGAAGTTCGATCTAATGCATTCACGCAGGAAATCTATTCTTATATTACTTCTAATGAGAGCTTTGCGATGTTTAATCCACAGCTTACACAGTTGAACCGCATGGAGACCGTAGTAGAATTTAATGTTTTGAAAAAAAAACTCTTACTGCCTCTTTTCCTTTAATCGATTTAATCACGAGAGCCTTATAATTTTTAATTCTTAAGATATTTTGTATTTTATGTCAAAATACTAGAACTTTCAAGCCTTATAATTCCAAAAGTTCTCAATGAAAAAATACTTTCTTATAGTGTTTTGGAAAGCCCTCGAGATAAGCTACAAGTATATGTAATAAAAAATAGGTAGTTTTATTTAAAAAATTAAAGGTGACCTTTACGTTACCTTCAAGCAACTATTTAAGGTGAAATTAATAACACCATCTTATGTACCTCTTGAAACCATACAACTTTGGTTTAAAACATTTTTCTCTAAAATGTTGCGTTTACGAATAAATCGGGTGATACGGGTGGTCTGAGACATCCAGTATATGTACATATATATTATGTATCTTTAGCTTTCACTTTAATTTTAACTTTCTTTAGCTTTAAATATTCTCTGTGATCTCAAATTATTTTATAAAATTATTGATAGAAATGTATCCTATTGTGTGTATAATTTTTAAGAGTTTAATTGTAGAGAAGTAGTGTATTTGACAATAAAATAATTCATTATCTTAAATTCTAAATAAGCGCCGCCAAAGAGATAATCCGATCTTTTTTCTTAATTTTCTACATTTTAAAAAGATTCGTTGAAATATAGGTAAATTTATCGTTTAATTTGATAATGAAATGATAAATATCTTAAATCCAGAAAAAATCGCGTCTAACAAATTCCCGTCAAAGCAATCTCAATTAAGTTATGCGTTTGCTAGGGGCGAGCCTGATCACCGTAAGAAACTTAAACGAGATCGGCGTGATCGCGTGTTTCGCGGAGCATATAAATTCAGTCACGATTTAATAACGCGCTTTGTCGCAGTTGGCGTCGCCTGATAAAGTCGCGAAAGCGCTGAGTGAAAAACGGCTAACTCATTGTCAGTCAACCCAGCTCTCGTTTTTTCACGTGCATATTTCAAGCATTGTAGTTAAACATAGATGAAGCAAAATGAAAAACGAACGTTCTTCACGAAGAAAGATCAGCGAACTTTCTCACTGTAATATAATTAATATAATTATGGTAATAATTAATATTTTGCATTTTTTAATTACTATACATACGGTAAAAATAACAATTCATTATTTTAATAAGATAGTTATAATAATTACTACAAAATTACAATAATAATTGAAATTAATATATAAATCTCAGCAAAGTTTAGATTTAATTTCGTAGGTTTTTTTATTGGCTACTAAATGAAATGCAAAAATTGGCGGCGAGATCTTTTTTTATTATATATAGATATTGGAAAATCGCGAACTCATCAAAGTTGTATGGCTAATTAGATTCTCTCGAAAGAAACAAATACTTACTCTATCCCTCCAGTTCCATAAATGTCGAAGTCGAAGACGTTGGCTTTCGCGGAGTAATTAGTATTCAGAACTACCAACGACCAGGTGAGATCTACGTGGACTTTCAAACCAAACAATTTGAAGTCAGCGTTGTTGACTTTATACGAGGAGAAACCATCTATATGGACGTTTGTGAAAACTCCATCGACGCTGAGGGTATAACGGAAAAATAAAAAAACTGCGTCATTAAATAAACTTCGTGTTTTCTAACAACGTACGTGTCGTTTATAATATGTTGATTGTCATGTATACACAATACACGTTAAATTAAGATATACCGTCTGGTCTAACTGGTCATTTTTAAAACACACCTTTCTTTAGGTGCATAATGTGCTGTATCGATAATACACAGCAACAGCTTGGAAGACAAAATAAAGTAAAAGATAATTAAAAGTTTATAATCGTGATGATATCTTTTTTTGTTCTAGGGGCATATTGCATGATTTAACGCATTAGCCGTCAACGTGTTACTTCAAAAACCAAGCTGTGACACGCACTATCCTATTCCTGGTTCATTAATGTTGAGGGGCAGCCTATCCGTAATGAACGGATCAAGAGCCGGAATTCCGAGATTGCTATCTCCATCTCGTACTACGGATTTAAATTTTTCGAGGGCATCTGCTAACTTTGATTTAAGCGCGTAGACCTCTCCAACTAGAACAAAAAATTTACGTCATATATAATCAGTGCTAAATATATATGTAAGGATTTTGAACAATATTGATAATATTTAATATTAATGTTAATAATATTCAATAACGATGTTAATATTCCTGATGTGTATCATAAAAAGAACTCGTAAAATTTAAAAAAATACGCAAAAGAGAGATCTGTATCTATATATATAAGTACCGTCCGTCTGTCTGTCTGTTTGTCTGTCTGTCTGTATGTACGCGAACTACTCATTCGTTAGTGGACCGAATTTTTACCAAAAGTATATGAAACAGGGGTAGAATTTCCCGGGGATGAAAATGTCGTGGCCATTTTTTTGCTACCGATTTTCTGGAAACCGAATTTTCTAATTCTTCTAATTTTTCGTTAAATAATTGGCTAAATTTAAAAGAATTATATATGAAACAGGGGTAGAATTTCCCGGGGAGTGCCATAAAGTGTATAGTTTTTTGTTAACAACCTTTTAGAAACTAATTTTTTAATTTTTTTTAGAGAAAGAGAGATTGGAGCTAAATGTTTTGAAGATTTGAGAACTGTGAATGGAGTTCTTTATAAAACGTTTAAGGATGCAGCAATTGCAAAAAATTTGGTAGAAGCTGATGATCTTTGGGAAAAAACGCTGGAAGAAGCAACAGATTCCAAAATGCCCGTACAACTTCGAGAGCTATTTGCCTACATTTGCATCTATGGAACTCCAACAGATGTACTAACTCTTTGGAATAAATATAAAGATCACATGATTGAGGACTTTGTACACAACAATGTTGTCAATCCTGAAAATAACCATATACAAGAAATTCTGAAAAATAATGGAATTAGCTGTGAGAACTTCCAATTGCCAAATCCAATTCCAGTGAATATTTACGTCACAGAATATAATGTAGATGAAGAAAGAAGACGTGGTGACTATTTATTATCAACATTAAATGTTGAACAAAGATACGTGTACGATATAGTTATGCGAGCGATTGACAATGAGAATGAACCTCAGCGGTTATTTTATATTGACGGGTTTGCAGGAAGTGGAAAAACCTATCTATTTAACACATTTCTGAGTGTTATTCGAGGAAAAAAACGAAATGGTTATTCCATGTGCTTCAACTGGCATTGCAGCCACACTTCTAAAAGGAGGAAAAACTTATCATTCCCTGTTCAAACTTTCAATACCAATTGATGATGGAGCTAAATCTAATATAAGAGGAAACTCTCAAGCTGCACGAGAACTGATCTCTGCTAAACTCATTATATGGGATGAGGTGAGCATGACGGTTGGGCATGCCTTAACAGCAGTTGATAAACTCTTCAAGGATCTAATGAAGAATCCTAGACCATTTGGAGGAAAAGTTATTTTATTTGCAGGAGATTTCAGACAAAATCTCCCAGTAGTACCTCATGCACATAAAGCAGCCATAATTGAGTCAACTGTCAAATACAATCCTATATGGAGAAATGTAACTCAGGTTAAATTACAGCAAAATATGAGAACTGCGGATGAAAAGGAATTTGCAAATTGGCTAATGCAATTAGGAGATGGTAAATTGTCAAGTACAGATGGATTACATCTTGATACAATTGAAATCCCCCAGGATTTTATATCAAAAGAATCTATTATTACTGAGATTTTTGGTGATAGAATCACCATGGAACAGATTAGAGAAAATCCAGATCGAGCGATTCTTTGTCCTAAAAAAAAGATACTTTCAAAATTAATGACGAAATCCTTCGTTTAATGGAAGGAGAAGAAAAGGAATATCTATCAATTGACTCTATTGTAAGTGATGATCCACAAGAGCAATTGAATTATCCGACTGAGTTTTTAAATTCTATGACACCTTCTGGAATGCCAGTTCATCGACTTAAAATAAAAGTCAGTGTTACAATTATCTTATTAAGAAATTTAAATACTAAGAAAGGACTTTGCAATGGCACAAGATTTATTGTTACAGATTTGAAACATAATCTTATTTATGCGGAGGTTCTAACTGGTCCTGCTCGAGGCCAGATTGTCTTCATCCCAAAAATCGATTTCATTACAAATGACTCGGAAGTTCCATTCAAGCTTAAACGGAGACAGTTTCCTATTCGAGTATCATTTGCTATGACAATAAATAAATCTCAAGGACAAACTTTACAAAAAGTTGGGATTTATCTGCCACATCCTGTATTTGCTCATGGTCAACTCTATGTGGCATTTTCTAGAGCAACCAAAAAGGAAAATGTCAAAATTAAGATTGATGAAACAAGCAATCAAGGACATCTCATTGAAGAAAATCCAGAATCTTATACAAAAAATATCGTATACAAAGAAGTTTTATAAATTAAACAAATAAAAAATTGTATCAGAGCTAATAATATAGTGAGTCAGCGGGGGGATTAGCTTTGAGGCCCGCGCAAAGCGCGGGCCGAAAAGCTGATTGGCGGGGGAATAGCTTTGAGGCCCGCGCGAAGCGCGGGTCGAAAAGCTAGTCTGTATAGAATCGCGGAAATTGATATTGATGAGAGACATTTTTATGCACAGGCCGTGCACAAAAATAAACCATTCATAAATAGATTTATTCAAATATTTAACATCTAAGATCTTTCTAACAAAAATTACTCCCCGAAAGAGGTATCGTCCAAAACAGACAGCTGAAAAATAGAATGTTCCAAAATAAATGGCTTAAAAGTGGATTGTTCAAAAATGGACAAAAGATAAGTAAAATATATATCTGTGAGAACAACATATTTCTGGAGAAATACTATTCGATATACTTCTAAAAAAATATTAGAGAGGAAGAAATACAGGTATCTACTTACAATTATCGTCTATCTCAGTCGCCCAGGCATGGCAACAGATCAAGATAAGTCCGAACGCAACAAGGTTCATTTTTCTGCACAAAGTGGAAAACACGGTCAATTTAGTTGCTTCCGAAGACGAAGGAGGTCAGGATATTTTCCTTAAAGCCAACGAATTTGTTACTGTCCCATACAGTGAACGTTTTCGCGAATTAACGACGTGGAAACGCACCTGGATATTCTCGGCGAAGAGAGAGAGATTCTGGTAAATTCAGACGATATCGAGCGAATCGGCAAGTCGACGCCACCGATTACTTGTACCTCGGTATTGTATTATACGTTCGACATTATTTATAGACACCTGCGTTCGGTAGGAAACACGTCAGTGATAATTACGCACGAATCGTTTATAAGTCAAGTCGTTTGTAAGTGTCACGCAATTGTCCTTGCGCTTGCACGAGTCGCAAGTTGCGCGATAAGAGTCGCGCGAGTTGTAATTGAGAAAATTGCGCTATCCCGACCTTATACAGGTCGGTTATACAGTATCGGATCCGTGGGATCTCTTATTAAATACGATATCGCGCGACAATTCGATTATTAGCTAATCGACGTGGAAAGTTGGATTTGGCAGATCAAACAAAACGCCGCATGTATTTTCCTTCCGTTTTCTTTCTGCTTTCTTGTTTTTTTCGTTATCTTACATCTGACAGTCTCGAAGATAATTGATAGCGACATTGTTGTCCTTCCTGGGTTTTCGATGATTTATTTGCCGTGTGCTTGGAGTATACACTTGAACACAATTTATTGCCGTTAGCTTCTAATGCGCTTTTGTTTGTTTTTCATAATAAATCTCACAATAAGTCTTTCTCCTTTCTTATTGAGTCCCGATAAAAGATTAGATTACATGTAAGGTGTAGATTAGATTATAAAGCATCTCGTTGCAGTAATATCTGCGGTAACGCAATCTCATGAAAACAATTTCTTGGTTTACCGAGATTAAGCGTCTGTTTGTAACACGTGTACCGGATTCGCGGATTATCAAATCAATTTTCAACGTTTTTATTAAATAGATGAACAGTACGCTTTTACTTTGTGCTAAAAAACGTCCGAGTAATTAAATTATTAGGGAGGCTATCAAAGGGACGCGCCACAAGCGGAAATTTCACTTACAGCATCTATACCAGGATCCATTTAAGAGACAAATTATCGAGAGTTACTCTTGAGAGCCCCCCATCTTCAAATAAATATAAAAATTAATACAAAAAGAGTTATTTGTTTACTAATTTATATCTCATTCTCATTCATATTATTTTTTTAATATAAATATATTAGAAATAATAATAATAATAATAATAATGATCTTTATTAACGGGAAAAATACCCTTTAGCGTACCATGGAAGAAAGAAAATATACAATTTCACAAATCTAATATGAAGAGCTTATCTAATCAAATAGTAAAGTATATATATTTTACACTATTTAATTATTTTATACATTATTATAATACTAGCTGGTTACCCGGGCTTCGCCCCGGGAGGACATATGTAGTAAAACACGCAAATAATATTTTTCTCTCTCTCTTTCTCTTTCTCTCTCTCTCTCTCTCTTTCTCTCTTTTTTGCTCCCGTTTGCGCTGCTCTACTCCAACTCGGCGGCGGCACTACGGATTTGAAAGAACAGTTTTTGTAATAAAACAATAATAGTACGTAATATTATAATTATGTAAAATAGCATCTAGAGAAACACTGTGTAATAATATATATGTAATCTATATATATAAAAATGAATGTATGTATGTATGTATGTATGTCCTTTATACACTCTTGAACTATTCGACCAAATTTTTACCAAAAGTACATAAAATAGGGGTAGATTTTTCCGGGGAATGTTATAGAGTGTTATAGAGCCGACGGAGGGGTGGCAGCGGGGTGATGGTGGCGGCGGGGTGACCGATGCCGGGGTGGCCGATGGCGGGGTGGTGGTGGCGGTGGCGGCGGTGGTGGCGGCGGCGGCGGCGGCAGCGGCGGCGGCGGCGGGCGGCTGGGGGTGGGTTGAGGGTGTTTGGCCGGTGGCAAAGCAAAGCGAGCGGGGATGCGCTCGCGAGGAGATGGAGAGGGGTACAAGAAGGGATGCGAGAAAGGAGGGATGCGAAAAAGGAGGGATGCAAGAAAAGAGGGATATTATAGTATATATAGACCAGGCCGCCCGCCGGTTTCACCCTCACTAACCCGCAGCTCGTTCGACTCGTCAGTCTTCAGTGCGGCCTGAACGGTTAACCGGCCTACTTCTCTATCCTCCTTTTGCCGCGCTTTGGTCCTGCCGCTGCCAACCCTCGTCGTCATTATTGTAGTTGTCGTCGCGACGTCGTCACTCCGCTGTGCGGACCTGCTCTAAAACAACGCGGGATAGGAAACGCCAGGGAGAGAATGAAAGAGAGAGGACTCTCTCGCGAGCGACTCGCAGCCTCCGCAGCAGCTCGCCGCTGCGGACAGCCGGCCTAAAAGAAGAAGAAGAGGGTAGTGCGCGCTTTCCGGGAGTCGTTTTTCTCGCGCGGTATAGTGCTCGAGACTATGACTCGATCTTGCTTGTGAGTAAACGGGAGAGTTACGTCGGAAAGTTACAACCAGTTTACGACGCTCGGACGAGATCGCGCTCGCGCTCGCGCTCGCTTTCCTTTTCAATATATATCTGTGTGTGTGTGTGTGTGTGTGTGTGTGTCTCTCTCTCTCTCGTCAACCCTGACGACAACGTTTCGCCAACGGACAACGACGAACGGACGCTACTCTGCACCACTGTGGAAAGCGGTAAGTACTTCTCTCTTTCGTTCTTTCTCTCTTTCGTCTCTCCTCTCCTGTACCGTGTGCCGAAGATCGATTCCCCTCTCTCTTTCTCTCTCTCTTATCCCGTATCTCTCTTTCTTTCGTTTTATTACGCGGGCTCGCGTAAAAGTCTCTCGCTTCTACGCGCTCCGATCTCGTCTTTCCTCGTCTCCTCTAACTTTGTTTCTTCCGCCGTCGTGTCACCTCCGCTCTCATTATGTTCGTTATCTTCTCTCTCCGCGCGCCCTCCTGCGAAACGCGACGTAGAAGGCCGTGGCTGTCGTAGAGACGACGGTGGTAGCGTAGCGAGCCGCGTACCGGGAGAGAGAGAGCTGCGTGGATCTGCGTGGAGCTGCGTGGATCTGCGTGGAGCTGCGTAGATAACAGCCGCGGCGGGCACTTTTTTCATAATTGTACACTGAGAGGAAAAGTCCGTTTCCTATAATATATTACTACACTTTTTAGTAATAACAAATGTACTACGTATAGTAATAATAAATGTACATTTGAAACAAGTTATTACTAATAAATAAAACTGATTTTGTTCATATTCCACTTTCTTTTTTTGAGTCAACTACATGTTTTGATGCTGTCAACTTTTAATCAATGATATCTATTGTATAACAAAACATGTGTGTACGCAAAAAATAATGTGTGTAAAGTCATTCGAATTAAACAAGGTATATATATACATAGCTATTACTACTTCCTATATAGTTTTATATTATTAAATGAAATTAAAGCTGTTACAATTCATATTTTTTGATTCACATGCATCAATCAGTATTTAATTAATTAGTTATCAATATCTGAAATAAAGTTATCTTTTTCATCCGGTCGTTTAGCTATCGTAAGATTGAATTTCTTTAATACGTCTCTTCCCAACAATAAATCACGTTTCATGGTGTGTTCAGGCACAACGCGTATTACCGCATCATTCGTCATAGCATCTTCGAGACCGATTTTTGCTACTCTATTACGCCTTTAATTTCTAATACGGAACCATTTATGCCTTCGTAATGCTCACTCTCTAACTGCGTAATCGAACCCGGCGGAACAAATTTAGCTTTAATTTAAACTTATCGGACATGCAGTATCAAGCTGTGAACGCGGAAAATTTACAGTCCACACCATTTGTACTTATCTGAATTTTCACTCGCTTAAGATACTTGTTACCGCATTCGCGCTGTACTGCCACGTTAGAAATCTGGGCTTCTGCTACTTTCTGGCTCGCTCCCGATGAAGATGTCGTCTGCTTCCTCTGGCTGCAGTCTCGAACCTGGTGATCCAACGATCATCCGCACTCAAAACACGAGCCTCGTTCTCTTCTCGGCTTGTCACAATTCTTCGCAAGATGCCCCGTTTTATTATAGTTGTAGCACTTGCTTTTCCGTCGCTGTTTCGTCTTCTTCACTTTAGACTGCTGCTTGTTATCCGGTTTGCTGACTATGTTCCCTCGTGCTGGACGATTCTTATTTTTAGGCCGCAACGTAATTTGCTCGAAAGCTTTCAGAAGATCCTCCTTCCTCTCAAAACGATGCATGCGTGCCTGTTTACGCAGTTAGTCTCCGGAAATCCATCAACAATAAAGTCTATTATTTCGTCTTCCTCGGCAGGTACCCTGCTGGCCAGTATTACCTTATCGTAATAATAATCACTGAAAGATCCTTCATTTCGCCAGCTTCTCTTCTCAAACCGTTGACGCAACTCAATTTTTGTCGGCCAATGATCGAACATTCTCTTTGTTTCATTAATTCGGTCACCTAAATCTCCAAATGCTCCGACTTCGAATGAAACCATTTCAAAATCTTCTGCTTCAATTTCATGCCTATTAAAATGCGCGTATTGTTGTCATCAAAATTATATGTGGTACGAATAAGCTCAAGCTGTTTTTGCCAGTTCTAAAACGCATTTTCCGATCCCGTGAATTCGCTCAGCAGTTCTCCAAGCGTATAGCAACGGTATTAGGCCGCGGCGTCGAAAATGAGCCATTATTCACAGGCGTAAATGTCGGTCTACCAACTTCACAGTGGCACCTCATTTTCAAAAATCGGAAATTTTATTAAGAGTTCCATTTGCACCCACAATAGTTCTACAGTTCCTGATAAGTTTCAGAAATAGTTCCGTCAGTTTAAATAAAAATATAACAATTGAAAAAAAAAGAGGTGCTAACTTCCCGTGACACCTCAAGTTTCGAAAATATTTATTTTTATCACGGAATTCTACAGTTCTCAAAGAGTTCTATAGTTCCTGATAGGTTTTAGCGATAGTTCTGGTCTTTAAGTATTTTTAAATAATTTTCCAACAGTTCCCAATAGTTCTCGCATAGTTCCAACAGATTTTATAAATTTTAGCAACAGTTCCGGCCTTCAAATATTTTTTAAATAATTTTTTACTGTGACCGCTGGCACCGCACACAAGAGTAAAGTCATGAATCTCAGGCAGTTTCGATCGACTTCTTGACAGTTCTCGCATAGTTCCAACAGTTTTTATAGATTTTAGCAACAGTTCCGGCCTCTAAATACTTTTTAACAATTTTTTACTGTTACCGCTGGTACCGCACACAAGAGTAAAGTCATGAATCGCAGGCAGTTTCGATCGACTTTTTGACAGTTCTCGCATAGTTGCAACAGTTTTTATAGATTTTAGCAACAGTTCTGGCCTTTAAATATTTTTAAAACAATTTTTTACTGTTACCGCTGGCACCGCACACAAAAGTAAAGTCATGAATTACAAGCAGTTTTAATCAATTTTTTGATAGTTCTCGATAGTTCTCGCATAGTTCCAACAGTTTTTATAGGTTTTAGCAACAATTCCGGCCTTAAAATATTTTTTAAAACAATTTTTTAATTTTACCGTTGGCACCGCATTCAATATAGTAAACACGAAGGTGCAGGCAGGCAGTTCTGGCCGACTTTTCGGCATTTTCGTACAGTTCTGCGATAGTTCTGAAGACTTCAGTAGGTTTCGATTTCAGTTCCGGCTTTTAAATATTATTTAACAGTTTTTTAATCTCAGAGTTGGCACCTCACCTTCAAGAGAACTAAGAAGTGCTGGCTTGTTTCGCGGTTTTTTTCGACACTCCCCGACAGCTCTTGCATAGTTCCAACAATTTTGATAGGTTTTAGCCACAGTTCCGATATTTAACCTGTAGAGGGCCGCCAGCTTTTTTCCATTAAAATCTTAGATTTTTTAACGTAAAATTTATGCATATATACAACCAACATGTTATGAAAAGTAAATATTGTAATGTCAGAAGTAATCTTAAAATGCTAGAAATAAAATTTAAAAAATCTGAAAGTATAATAATCTTAGAACAACTAATCTTAAGTTGTTAGAAATATAATTGTAAAAAATAAAAAATTGAAAATAAAAACAGCGATGTCGAAACTAATTTTAAAATGTTAGAAATAAAATTTAGGACAATAAAAAAAATTAACAATTTTTTAATCATTGAAAGAAAATTCTTAAAATCTTAGAAATATATATATATATATTTTTTTTATTGTCCTAAATTTTATGTTGAACTGTTGAACTGTTGAACTCTTCGAGAACTGTAGAACTATTGTGGGTGCAAATGGAACTCTTAATAAAATTTCCGATTTTTGAAAATGAGGTGCCAACTTCACAGTGGCCGTGTTCCGCAGCTGCGGGTCAGAAACGCGCCATGAACTACGTAAGAGGGTCAATCGGACCCGACGCCGCAGTCTCGTCCCTATGACAGGATAAAAGCGAGCGTGTATCGCCGGGTATCATCGGGGGGATTATGGATGGCCCATGGACACGCTAACCCAGTGACATCTCTAGGTCAGCCCGACCGCTCGTCGCTCGATCCGCCACTGATTCGCCGCCGCGCGCGTATTTTCAGACCGGCTTTTAGACCCCTGGATTCGCGAAAATGGCAGTCCGATCCATTTCCGTAAAAGCAATCGTTGATAAGTGATTAAAAAAAAAGGACCCATACAGAGGTGCGGCCCGAGACTCGGAGAACGCACAGAGATCTTTTCCGTTCGATATTCGAAGGCAAAATGAAAAAGCGACACATTCCTGAACGTTTCGACAAGTTTGAAAATTCGATAAAAGGTGAAGATGCAACAAGAGCGAAAAATGGGGAGGGAGAAAGATGTACATCGATAATAAACGGCGTTATCGAAACGACAGACGCATTCGGCGACGGCAGCGGCAATCCTTGACCGGGTTACCCGCGTAAGCGAGCCAAATATTGACCTAATCTAACTCGCCGCGCGCCGAACGTCCGAGGCCCGTTTGCGTTTTTATAGCCGTTAAAACGAAAAGGTCTTCCTTCTCGTTAACCCTCTTGCCCTCTCCTCCTCTCTTTCCTTTCTCGCAAGAGAGCCGAGAATTTCGTGTACATTAATTAATGGACCGGGCGACGCGCCAACTCCGCGAAAAATTGTCACGATCCGCCGCAGGCCTTAAACGCACGTGTACGCGTGTCTCTACATGTGTTTGTGCACTTGTTTTACAGAAACTTCTCTCATTTCTCGTTTCTCACTTCGCCCGTTTTGTCACGGAGCGCGACGGGTCGTAAATAATTCTCTTACAATGGGAGGGAGGGAGAGGAGAGAGAGAGAGAGAGAGAGAGAGAGAGAGAGAAAGAGAGAGAGAGAGAGAGAGAGAGAGAGAGAGAGAGAGAGAGAGAGAGAGAGAGAGAGAGAGAGAGAGAGAGAGAAAGAGACAGAAGGAAAAGGAGAAGAAGAGAGCAGACATGGTATCGGGAGAGCTGGTTGATATTTGGCGGGCTGACTACGGGCAATCGGAAATTCGGCCGTTCATGGCATGCGCGATAAAACGGCGAGACGGTACCGGAATGTACCAGACACCGAGTCCTATTTTCTTTCGCTCTCGGTCTCGTTTCGACGTTTCCACCCTCCCCCCTCGTCTCCCATCCCCCGAGAGACTCCCGCTTTCTTCCCTTGGTCAAATCGAGCCGGATTAACCCTCCGAATGAGACTTCGAGTTCTTCTTTCTAACGGACGGCAGCTGTGGAGCGCATCTTGCTCGGGAGGGAAACTGATTCGACGATTGAAAAATCAAAGTACATACCAATGGAGACAGATGCGAGCCAGAATGAAGATGGTGAAGTGAATAAAAATTTGGTTGGCTTGGACCGGATGATAATAATCAATCAAGGGGGTCCGAATAATATCTCACACAGCACATAATATTGCAGAAATATTGCAGTAATATTGCAATATAGTGGAAATATTACGTATTACAATGAAATATTTCAGAAATATTACTGATGTATTTAAATAACACACGTTTTTAAATAATATTGAAATATTACAGTAATATTGCTGCAATATATTGTTGAAATATAATACTTTAAGTAGCAAAATAATGTCAAATGACATTTTAATGACATCTTATTGACGTCATTAAGACGTTATTAAGGTATCACACAATCATACGTATTGCACAGATAATATATACCAGTTAAAGAATTTTGGACTGAAAGAAAGAAAAATCTAAATAAAAAAATGTGATGAAATCAAAAGAGACTGACTTGTACTCTTGGGGAATAAAAGTAATTAAGATAAATTTTATAAGTGGTGGTATTTAATTTTATAACTTGTTATTTGTTTTGTAATAATAAAAGGTAATTATATATACAATTAATTTTTAATTAAGAGCCAGTAAGTAAATTAATAATAAAATAAATAAATAAAATTTAAAATTTATATTTCTTATATAATCAATATTAAACTTTTCAAATTACGAGTTTGTCACACGGATAAACAGAATGTTTCTGAGTGCGTAAGTGGAGGGAAGAACGCTAGTGTGTGTGGCTATGCGCTTGGTCACAGCACCGACTCCCACTATTTCCGGTCTTTTTCTGCTGTCTCTTGCATAGCTCCGTGGGACCACGCAATCACGTGTACGACACCGCACAGAAACAATCGTGTTAATTTCAGGTAATTTTTCTTTATTTAATAGATATTGTTCACACACACACACACACACACACACACACACACACACACACACACACACACACACACACACACACACACACACACACACACACACACAAATATTTTTAAAAGTATTTTTGTATAATTATTACTAATATGTACATTGTACATATATATTTGGCGATTTGTCTTTAAATCCAAAAATAGAGATTACGTGGCATAATGGTCTGCAAAAACCACGTTAATATCATAAAAATCATTTCAATGACCATTTTAAAATACATATATTTGCCTTTATAACCTTATTGAACGAGTCTCTAATGAAATTATTTATTAACGGCTTCATACTTAAATCTTGATGCTAACTTAACCTCAAAATTTTTAACAGTTTAATCCAACTGGAGCCCTTAGTTGGAGATACGTGATAGAAATATGCCGATCCCAAATCTTCTAAAAAGCAGTTTAATCATTAATTAAATGATTTAACCATAATTATTTAACCATTTACATGATTTTATAATAATTATTGTATTTATGCTATATGTTACAGTATTGCTTTCCATCAGTGAATGTTCATGCAGTCCAGAGCAGCACCAAGCAGTTTGATAGAAGAGCAAAAGATTTATTTATTAAATATGTAAGTAAGAAAAAGTTAAATTTGATAAAAACCATACTTTCCAATATTAATCGTCAATACTGAAAATCCAAAGTATACGTGTAACATCAACTACAGATTTTCAGTATATAGATAGTGAATATCACAATACAGATTCATACTTAACTTACTTTTATGTTTAAAATATTTAATTAGATGTGTAAATAATAATTACTGTTTTTGTATTATGTTGCAGTGTTACGTTGCTTTCCATCAGTGGAAGTTCACGCAGAGCAGCACCAAGCAGTTTGATTTCTATCAAACTCTTCTGAGCGATAGCTTCATTTATTAGATACATAAGTAAGAAAAATTTAAACTTAGTATAAACTGCGTTCCAATATTTTAATATCCAGTACTGAAATCTAAAGTGTATGTATAACATTAACCATAGAATTTCAGTATAGACAGTGAATATCAGAACACGTCATATTTAACCCCGTACTCTTATGTTTTAATATGTAATTATATGTATGAAATAAACAGGGTGATTTTTATTTCGTGTGCCAATCATCTCCGCTATAATTATCTCAGAAAGTATTGATTTATTGGAAAAATGTTTCAGATAAAAGTTGGAGAGTTCAAGGAAGACCAATAAACAATTTTATTAGATTTTGAACCCGGGACCTGTGTTAAGCCTAATAAAATCCAAGTCAAATTATTTAAATAGAAACCCCCTTTTTATGGTATCATCTTTTTCTACTAATTATAATATGAACAACTTTTCTCTGAAACATTTTTTTATTTGCCTTATACTTTTTGAGATATTCAAGGAAAACTTGGTATTTTTTTCAATATTTAGCTTACAATAGATGTTTGTCAATAAATGTTCGTTGGAGTGAAAAGTGGTACAGGATTTTTTGACTTGATTTGGTTTCAAGAATATACTGTTGCAATAGTATTCTAATTTTTTTAAATAATTGTGTACACATGAAAGCTTCAAGAAAATGTATACACAAATATTTAAAGAAATTAGGGTATTATTGCAATAGCATATTTTTGAGACCATATCAAGTCAAAAAGTCTTGTATCATTTTCCCCTCCAACAAGCATTTATCAAGAGATATAAGCTAAATATTAAAAAATTACCAAATTTTTCTTGAATACCTCAAAAAGTATAAGGCAAATAAAAATGTTTCAGACAAAAGTTGTTTATATTAATTAGTAAAAAAAGATGATGTAATAAAAAAAGGAAATTTTTATTTAAAAAATTTGACTTGGACCCTACTGGGCTCAATATGGGTTCCAGACTCAAAATCTAATAAGATCATCCATTATTCCTCTATAAAACCTCCAACTTTTATATCTGATACATTTTTCCAATAAACCAATACTTTCTGAGATAATTAGTGAATATAATTGGCATACAAAATAAAACTCACCTTGTATAATTAGATATAAATAATAATTACAGTTTTTGTATTATGTTATAGTGTTATTTTTTATCAGTGGAAATTCATACAGTGCAGAGTAGCATGGAGCAGTTTTGAAGAAGAAAGAAAGAAAAATAATATCAATATTATTTTCTTAATATTGTAATTTTATCAAATAACAATTTGATAAAATTTAATAATATTCATTAAAATGTTTTAATTTTTAGCAATATTAAATAAATATTATCTAATATATTACACAAATAATATTATTGCGTTTACAATATCAATATTATATTAAAATTGTATGTAACTATACTATTAAAAATAATTTAATAAAATTTAATAAAAGTTATTAAAATAGTTTTTTAATTCCTAGCAATATTATACAAATATCACGCAAATATTATAGTAATTTTACCGTAATATTATTGATATATTGCAGTAATATTACCGCAATATTACTGAAATAAATATCAGTAATATTACTGATATTTATTTTCGCGGACATTTTAATATTACTGAGATATCTCAGTAATATTACTGCAATATTTCTTTTGATACATTTCATTGTAATATTGCAATCGAAAAATAATATTGCTGCAATATTTCTGCAATATTATGTGCTGTGTGGAATATAATCTTATTATATACCTATATTTTCTTTTGAGGGGGGGAGGGGCTCCGCCTCAAGCAGTCTTGAAATAAGATCCGACTATAATAAATACCGGCCTTTGTGGTGCCGCATTTCGAAGGCAAACGCACGGCAACGACGACACGCGGTCGTTACGTCGCATCGTGCCGCGTCGCGTCGCGTCGCGCCGCGTCGTAGCCGCAATGCAGCGCACAACCCGGCAAGAAGAAAAATCGTTCGCCGGCCGCCGCCGAAACTTCGGTGTCTTCCTTCCTTTCTTCCTTTCGTTCTTCCTTCCTTCCTTTCATCGTTCTTTTGCTTTTATTCGTCCTTTCCCGTCCCGTCTCGTCCCGTGTGTATTGAAAAACAATTGGTAGTCAGTCGGGGTTGAATCGGTGAAATGCATAATTGTGGAGTCGAGCGTATAGTAGTCGGGGCTCGGTCATTCCTATTTTCAGTCCAATTCCGATTGGACGTGCGAACGGGGAGCCTGATGGCGTGTTTGCGCGTCCAGCGTTTGCTCTCCACGTAATTTTTCTCTTTCGCACTCTGTCACTTCTTCGTTCTCTCTACTCCGACCGCGGGTCCAATTAATGTTCTAACTTTCCGCTTTTCGTAGTTAGGTCGATTTTCGCGCCGAACTTCCCGGCACAACCGAGCGATCCCGGATCGACGTTTTCCCGCACGGGAAAACTGTTGACGTTGCGCGATCCGATTGAATCGATTTGATCGAACTTGATCGCCCTCAGCGAGAAACGTCACGACTGGCGTAACGGAGATGAGTTACGGGATGCGACCGATTGATGTGACGTCAGATAAAATCTGACATTTCTTCAGACTTTTTGTTTCTCGTAGTTAAATCGATTTTAAGGCGTTTTTTCGGCGCTTTCGCGGATTTGCGTTATTGAAGTATCCAGACCGAACGAACGAGCTCAAACGAGCACGAATAGACAGTATACCTTCAATGACGAACGAGCGACGTCGCCAGTCATTCATTCGTGTTTGCTCGCGCTCGTTTGCTCGACCTGGATCCGACTATAACGGACACAAGGCGCGAATGACGCCGCGAATCCGTGACTCTCGACGAAGGTAAATTATCCCGGCGATGTCCGAGCTGATTATAAGTTTAGACAAAAATAACGGATACCACGAGGTATCTTCTATTTTTTTATCTAAACTTATTATATCCTTTATTTATACTAACACATACACAAGGGCGAATATATACGTGTATGTGTTAGTATAAATAATAGCAGGACACGATCGAACGTAACGTATTAAAGTATTTACGGAGGCCTGCGGTAAAAGAATGATAGGTTACACCGCCAGCGGTAAGTCGATCCGCGTTGCTTCGCGCTGCGCACCTGTATACTGTATAGTTTCTTTGTAATAAGTGAAATACGAACATGCTGCATTGTATCTAACTTGCCCCGATAGTAGAGGGTAAGTTGGCTATGCGACAAAAGTCCATGTTAACCCTAATCCTTCCAACGTTTCTTCCGCCACTTAATTCCTCCAACCATGCACTTTCCCACGCGTTTTTCAGTATATTAATAGCTTTGAAAAATTCCCCAAAAATTGTTATAATATCTTTATACTTTTGAATAAAAATCAATGTAAAGAAAATTTGGAAATTATTTATTTAAATATCTTTTTACAACAATTATATGTTGGAAAACACATGTTACGACTTATTTTATTTAAAAAATTATGACTTACGAACAAATTGACGAAATTTAATGTTTCAGCGCGCAAATTAAAACTAAAAATAGTGCGAATGAAAAAAAAATAAGATAATTATTAATTAAGTAGAAATAATTAATTTTGTCGCCTCAAATTTGGTCATTTTTAAATGGTACAGAAGAACTTTAAAGGGTTACATCCGAGTAGACCGCAATTAGAAAAAAAGGTGAAATTCGAATTATAAAGATCGAAAATTTGGGTCGAAAAAAATATCAACCTTTATGATCTGATAAAAAAATCAAGTTGAGTAAAAAAAATCTCCCGGTGGAAACGAGAAAAACTATCGCAAAACATTGTGTATAAATTTGAAGCAAATCGGTCCAGCCGTTCTCGAGATATTTTAGCCAACGTCCGCGAGAAACACATTAACGCCGGCCACGAGAACAGCGCTCCGAGGGAATGAATTCCCTTAAAAAAATTTGTGAACGTGTCTCAATGTAGATACTTTCAAATAAAAAAAAACCCCGAATCGAATCGAATTAATAGTTTCCAAGATAAAAATTTCCGAATTTCACCTTTTTTTCTTGCGGTCTACTCGTATGTACTCCCTTAAAAATGTTAAAAAAAGAATTTCCGAATAAGAAAAGACAAATTTGAAGTGTGAAAGATATTTTTTATGTAAAAATTATATTTTTTTTTATAATCGTAGCTCCTCCTTACCTCTTCCGTCTGCCTCTGACCCAATAGTCCTCTGTGGAATGTCTAATTTTTTTTAACGACAAAAATATTTTAAATACGCTTAAATTGTACACAAAAATACATTTTATTTTTGTGTACAATTAATAAATGTACACAATGTATTAAATACATTTATTAATCCTCCAACCACGCACTTTCGTATCCCAACGCGATTTTAGCTGTTTGCCGTTTCGAAATTAAATGAGCTAAGACTTTGAAATTTCTACCTAATGTTCCCTATTCTAACAACTTTTTTAGGGGTGGGGAGATTATACCACGGCCATTGGTTTTCCGGAACGAACGACCGTTAGAAATGCGTGGGATATGAAAGGGCATAGTTGGAGGGATTAGGGTTAAATTAATGGAAACGTATAATAGAAACACAAAATGGGTAACAGATATGTACTTCTTGATAAAGATAGTATCTTTTAAAGTTACTTTATAATGATCAAATAGTAAAATGCTGTTGCAGAAAAACAATTGTAAACTATTTTAGATGTAGCTTTCAACATAAAAATATTAATATAAATATATAGGTATCTAGCTTCTAGCATTGTAGATAGCAAATCACATACCCCCACAGGTCTCATGCGCGCGGCAACAACAAATCAAGCTAAGCGTGCCTTGATATGAGCCAACATACCCCATTCCTACATACGTTTGATTTCAGTCATTTTCTTACAATAAATTACTGTTGTTCCTCAAAATGACATGTCGTGTAGTAATAGAAACTTTTCTTTTAACTAATAACATGTTACTTTGATTTATTTCTCAAGCTGAAGAGCATTAATACGATATTTTGAAACGCTCGAAACTTGCCACCTTTTTGAATTAGAGTTTTCTCTTTTTTTATTGTAATACTTGTTTGATTTAAATAAAACTTTGGGAAATGCACCTATCATAAAAGAAATATGCACCTATCATGCACCTATCATAAAAGAGATATTTTGTGATATCTCGTTTCATAAAGATATTTTATCATCGTAATATTTTTATAAAACGCAGGAAAGTGCTACTTAGACAGAAGCTGCATTATCAGAAAAATTTTTTGCCCATTTTTGGCTAATCCGGGCCCAATCATCAATCATATATAATATAATTTTGTAGATAACAATGGTGGTATTAAAAGAAAATAATGTTAGATCCTCAAACCCCAGGAAACAGTTCTGACCTCTTAATGCATGATGTTATTTTGTTCGTTTAATGGTTCATCATCGAAGCTGTCTAAAATGACAAGTACGTCATTATTATGTTTAGAAGGGATCTGTATATTATTAGAAAGATATTTAGCATAGTCTAGATATCAAATAATTAACATGATACACCATAAAAATAATATTAAATAAAAATATAATATAATATTAGGTAAAAGTATCTTTAAAGGAGAGAATCGTCTTTCAGAACTACCCCTCGTTTTCGATCTCTCGCAAAATCGCGAAAGCCTCGATATTTTTCGTCCGGGAGGAAAAATCGATTCCGCGTGTCGGCCGGCGAAATCTCTTTCCGCCTTGTAGGACATCCGGTGATTTTTTTTCTTTCTTTTTCGGCACGCCCGGGGGGGGGGGGTGGTGCCGGGCTGCGCCGAATGCATATTTCGTCGAGCAGCCGGCCGGTCTCGTCTCTCACCCCTCGCCCTAACGGTAATTTCCTAAATATCCGCGCCGCGAAACTCAGCGAGCCGCAGTGCAGCCAGCCAAGCCGAGCCAGTGACGCCCTGACCTTTCGTTTCTCGGTCAACGATCGTCCGTGTGTCTGTGCCCGCGCGCGTATATGCGTGTGTGTGCATAGATGTATGTGCGCAATACGTGTATCTGTGTAATAACGAAAATTCGCAGACGTTCCGCTCGATATCGTCGAGCCGTCGCTCTCGAAATTCTTAAAGAGACGTCTAATTTAAGGGAAGTCACTTCAACGAGAAAGTAATTTGTACAAGAATAGAAATGAAGTTCGCTATTTCGAAGAGCGAGTAAGAACAATCTTCGAGAGCGCTAAAATTCTTTAATTACCGATGAGCGTTAATTACCGCACCGCCACGCCGCGCGCCGCGCCGGTCGGCGTTCCAGGATATCTCTGCGCCGCGAACCACGTTCTGCAAATTATTCTGCGTATCGCGTATCTTTGTCTTTATCCTCGGACACGGTACGCGAGGGAGGAATTTCCCTCTTTTCCCCCTTCCCTTCACATCCCCCGATACCTTTCATCCCTTTATATGCGAATTCTACGTCGCTGTCGAGGGAAGGAGGGAGGCAGCGATACACGGATGACTGGAATTTCTAATAAGCACATATGTACCCTCCGTTTAATTTTGGCATTCGCTCACCCTAAGAGAGACATACGCGGAATTCGCGGGTAACGAAATCATAGATCACCCGGGGCCAAAATGAAGAGCCGCGCGCGCTCTCGGATGGAGTGTCGTTACTCGACGAGGGGGAGAAGCGGCGAGAAGGGGATCAAATCTAATACGCGGAAGAGAAAGGGATTCTGCGGTGACGAAGTTTTCGCTGTCGTGGCGAAACCGTCACCGCAAAACTGCGTGTCTCGGGGACTGAACGTAAGAGACTAAACTTCACCAATGTAACCAGTTGTTCAACATTGCGGCACCTTCCGGTCTCACTGATTAAATATGAGGGTGATTCATACTTTATTATCTATTATTATTATTTATTTACTTCTATTGCATGCATTTTAATTTGTCTTTGTTACTCTTAAAGCTACAATAGACATCTCTCTCTCTCTCTCTCTCTCTCTCTCTCTCTCTCTCTTTTTCTCTCTTTCTCTTTGTCAAGAAACAGACGTGTGAAACATCGCTCCGTAAAAGTGTTAATTTTTGAGTGGTTTATAAGTGAGGGAGAGCGTTAAAAAGTTGTGTAACGAATATTTGCATAGACCGAGGGTAGCCATGAGTGTTATCTAGCCGGAATATGTTGATACATAGACACGAGAACTGCATTTTGTACAGAGGTCATCGAAGCCTCGTACGACAGGTAGACATCGGCGGCGAACACAAAACGCTGACGTGTGAAAGTGACGTGTTAAAGTGACGAGTCAATTAACTGTCTCTGCCGATATTAACAGAATGAACAAGGAATACGCCGAGTATCGATGCTCGGCATGTAAGAGGCGATAAAAACGGAGGTGATAGCATGCAAGTCCTGTGCTAAGCTTTTCTACCATCCAGGTTGTGTATCTAAGCACAAAATTTATGATAAAAACCGCGAATTGGTGTCGTGTCTTGGCCCATTCGAGAAGTTAATTATTAGTGATGGTGATAAAGTAGCTGATATAAATAAAGCAGTGGCAGCAGCAGGAAGAGCAACGGCACCTGCAAAAATGAGTCCGGCGCCAAGCAGCAGGAATAAAGTAGCAGCTGCGAGTGGAACAGGGGATATTAATAGAAAAATAGATTGGCTTGTAAAAACAGCGAAAGAATTAAAAGATGAAGCAGCATGTAAAAAGGAGATCAAGTCAATGATAAAAGAAATAGTCCGTGAGGAGATGGGAGGCATTAAACAGGAAATAGAAGAATTGAGAAAAATGTTGACGCAAGGGGCATATGGACCGTCAAGTGGAACGACAAGAAAATATAGCAATGTGATTAAAGAAAGGAAGGAAAAAAATATCTTGATTATAAAACCAAAAGTACAACAAGAAAGTGAAATTACGAAGAAAACAATTAAAGATAAAATTGATATAACCAAGATGGAAATAGGAATTACCAGATTAAGAAAGGGAGGTAAAGGGACAGTGATCTTAGGATGTGAGACGGAAGAAGAGAAGGATAAGCTAAAGGCGACGGTACAAGCGACAATGGGCGAGGAGGTCAAGGTCTCTGAGCCACAGAAGAGGAAACCAAAGATTAAAATAATTAATGTTGGTGGAGAAGACATGAAAATGGAGGATGATGAACTGATAGATACAATCAAGAAGCGGAATAGAATTGGCGAAGAATCCCGTATGCACCTAGTGAAAAGGAAAATATTAAGAGGAAAAAATAAGGATACTGAGCAAGGATCCGTAATAATTGAAGTGGATGAAAGCACTCATAATTCACTAATAAACAGAAGAAAAATAAATTTAGGATGGCGAAAGTGTCTTATATTTAATTATATTAGTGTTAGAAGATGTTTTAAATGCTGGGGCTATTACCATATTGCCAAGAATTGCACGAGACAGGAAACATGCTATAAATGTGCAGGAAATCATAAGGCAAATGAATGTACGACGGCAAAGAAGAGGTGTGTAAACTGTACCTATAAGAATCAGACGTACAACTTGAAGATAAATGTTGAACACGAGGCGCTGGATTCGGAATGTCCGACATTTAAGAAAGTATTGGAGGAAGAGAAAAAAAGAGCCGGCTGGGAAGATGCAAAATAGCAACTACAGGGAGAAGCGGAATTACTCTGGTATACGAATGCGCACAGCTTCTTGGCGCATAAGGATGAAATTCAACATCAGATTATGAAGAGGGTGAATCCTGCGATTCTAGCGTTATCCGAGACTAGATTGACTGTAGAAATTGAGGATAGTGAGGTCAATGTACCGGGGTATAGTATAGTTAGATGTGATGCTGAAAATAGAAACACAGTAAGAGTACTGTTATATATATATATATATATATATATATATATATATATATATATATATGTATATATATATGTTAGGGATGATATTAAATTTAAAATAGTTGATAAGAAAAAGATAGTGTCAAATTGTTGGTGCGTGGTGGTAGAAATAAGAGAAAATTTATATAAAAGTATGATAGCAGTAGTGTATCATTCGCCAAGTGCGTCAAATGGCGATTTTGTGAGATTTTTGGAAGATATGGTTGAAGATCTAATAATAAAGTATGACTGTATAGTGATAGGGGACTTTAATATAGATATAATGGTAGATTCATTTTACACAAAGAAATTATTAACAGTAATGCAAAACCTAGGGATGAGGCAATACGTTGATTGTCCAACGAGAGTTACAAAAGATAGTCGAACAATGATAGATTTAATTTTTTCGAATAAAGAAATAAAGGTACAAGTGAATGAGAAACCGAAAATAACGGACCATGCATGGCTAAAAGTAGAATCTAATATGAATAAAAAAAAAAATAAATATAAAGAATTTAGAGGCAGGGACTATAGTAAATTTAATGCAGATGAATTTCTTAGAATAATGGAAGAAAGAACTGAGCAAGGTCAAGGGCTAGATATAAGTATAAGGGCGGAGAGATTTGTTAATAGTATAGTAAGTGTAATGGATACTGTAGCACCTAAGAAAAAGTTTAAGATTCCGAAAATATGGGAAGGGAAAATGTAGTATTCAGATGAAATTAGAATGGCAACAGATAGAAGGGATGAGGCTCACAGTAGAGCAATAAGCTCAGGTAAAGAACAGGACTGGGAATTTTTCAAGAATGAAAAAAATGCAGTAGTTAAACTTATTAGGGCAAAAAAGAAAGAATATTATGAGAATATGATAGATAATAATAAGAGTGATCTTACAAAAATGTGGAAAACTTTGACAGAATTAATTAAAGGTGAGCAAAGGGGTTCAGAGAACATTGATAATGTAGATTTTGAAATATTAGAAGACATAGAAGAATGCAATATAGCTGATAAATTTAATATATATTATGTAAAAAGTATTAGCAACATTGTGCAATCTATTAGTAATAAGGGGATAGAAGGCACAGGTAGGAGACCTATTTATGTAATCAAGAATAAGGGAATTATGGAAAATTTTGAGCCAATTAGTGCAAGTGATCTGGAACAAATTGTTAGGGAACTACCACGAAAGAACGGAACAGAGGAAGAGAAAGAGATAAATAGTGATATACTGAAAATGGTGCTACTTGTGATAAAAGATGAGTTTGTAGGGGTAATAAATGATTCGCTTAGGACAGGTAAATTTCCAGAAGGATGGAAAACATCCACGATAATACCGATACCAAAGGTAAACAAACCAAAAAAAGCGAGCGAGTATAGACCGATCAATATTTTACCGATATGTGAAAAAGTATTAGAGTTAGTTGTAAAAAAACAGTTGGAAAAATTTCTACAAGACAATAAAATAATAACCGAATACCAATCGGGATTTAGGAAACAGCAGTCGTGTGAGACAGCAATTCAAATTTTTATCGAGAAATGGAAGTTGATAATTAAGGAGAAAAAAATGGTGGGGGTGTTATTCCTGGATCTTAGGAGAGCGTTTGAAACAATAGATAGGGTAAGATTAGTGGAAAAATTATATCAGTATGGAATAAGAGGAGTGGTACTGGAATGGATAATATCGTATTTAAGTAATAGAAAGCAACAAGTTAGATTCAATGATATATGTTTTAAAATAATTGAGACAGTATATGGCGTGCCACAGGGATCAGTATTAGGACCTCTATTGTTTATTTTATATATAAATGATATAGTTAAAGTCTGTCCGGAGGGAAGTATATTTAGATTATTTGCATGCAGATGACACGACCGCAAGTGTAACAGGAAAAAGTTGTGAGGAATTAGAAATAAAACTAAATAATGATGCTCGGTATACTTGAAGAATGGATGAATGTAAATATGTTAAAAATGAATGCAGATAAGACCAAATATATGATAGTTAGAAGTATAAGAAGAAATAAAAATAGACAAGTTTGGATGGAACTATAATTGAGCGTGTCGAGATAACGAAACATCTGGGTGTAATGATCGATAGTAAACTCCGTTGGGAGAATCACTGTGATTATATGTTAAAGAAAATAGGGAAAAAAGTGAGTTTTTTGAATAGAATAGGAAATGATATATCGGCGTACACTCGATGTACTGTGTATAAGTCTATCATAGCGCCTCACTTTGAATATTGCACAACGATGTTAATAGGCATGGGTGAGACGCAACTGAATCGACTGCAAGTGGCACAAAACCGTGCCATGAGAGTCATACTGCAATGCTCGCGATATACAAAGGTAGAATTGATGCTGCAAACCCTTAAGTTTATGAATGTGAGACAGAGGCTAATGTACAATGTATGTATTTTTATTTTTAAGATAGTAAGAGGCATAATGCCAAAACATTTAAGTAATAGGATAGAAATAGTAGGAGATGTGAGCTAGTGGACGGCAAGCGAGGCAGACTGAGAATATTAGAATTCTATATTGCAGGACGAGAAGCGCACAGAAAAGTATATTTTATGGAGGTTTGAACATGTATAACTCCCTGCCGATAAAAATTAAGCAATGCGAAAGAATTGAACCTTTCAAACGTAGGTTAAGAGAATATATTGTACCTCATGTAGAGGAATTAATTTAACGATATTTTATGTAAAAAAAAAATAGCCGAGAAGGCTAATAAAGCTCAATCAATCTCTCTCTGTCTCTCTCTCTCTCTCTCTCTCTCTCTCTCTCTCTCTTTCTCTCTCCCCCTCTTCCCGCTCTATTCCCCTCGCTTTCCTTTTTTTTTCCTCGTCTCTTTTTCAGTAGTAATCCGCAAATAATGAGCTCGTGGTCCCCGCGCATTCGTCAGCGTTTCGCCCTTCATTTCCGACACATCCTCGTTCAATCAATCGTGCTGTACATGTGCTATGTTACAGAGACGAACGATGTTCCACGAATAAAGGCCTCGCGCTATCACTCCCGTAAACGCTCTCGCCAGTCCGTCATCATCCGTTGTCAGTGCTTTTCGTCGTCGGTCTGATCTCCGCGTCGTGACCGTCGTCATTATTGCGACGCGGTGTCGCGATATCCCTTCGCGGGTTTCTTCGCGATCGAGCGCACGATTCTAATTGAATAACTATCAGAAGTATCGATAAACGGGACGGGAGAACGTCGATAGAGAGAGAGAGAGAGAGAGAGAGAGAGAGAGGGAAAAAGAGAGAGAGAGAAAAAATCTCGCGCGGCAAATACCGTTGAAAAATCCCGGTGAGTCTAAAAAAGAGAAAAATCCTAATTCGCGATTTGTTAATTCGCTTCGCTCCACTTTCCTTTTATTTAATTTTTATCGCTTTTTGTGTTTTCCCAAAAAAGCTGGACATCACCAATTTTTTAATTCATTCAAATCAATTCAACGAGCATTTTACGCGTACGAATTGTACCGCTTGAATTAAACGTTAAATTGAACGCAATTAATATTCGATTGTTCAAACTTGATGTTTAAATTGAAGCCGATTACCGGCGCACTCGGAATTCGCTGAGAACCTTGGCGGCCTTGTTTCCGCCGCTAATTTGCCTCTTTATTCCGACATAGAAACTTGTATCGGCGCTCGCTCGTGGTGCCACTCGCCGCCGTGCGACTAATAAATTCTAATTTTACGACGACGTTAATCTCGTCCTCGTGCGTAAACTTCCGCGTGCGACGACGTTCCCGTGGACCGCCGCGCCGCTCCCGTGTGACCGAGCATACGTACGGCCACGCACGGAACACGTAGAAGGAAGTTGCTAATCAACGTGGACCTTCGTGTGGTGACTAGAGAATACTATCATTATATATTCTACTAATCCATCCCCCTCCGCTCTAAACGTGTATGAGACGGGGAAAGAGAGAGAGAGAGAGAGAGAGAGAGAGAGAGAGAGAGAGAGAGAGAGAGAGAGAGAGGGAGAGAGAGAGAGAGAGGGGACTAAATCGACGCGCGTATTAAACACGACCTGCGTGCATGTATAAGAAGTGTTCGAATTTGATATTTGCGACGGTCCGCGTGAGCAATGAAATGTTCCTGCGCTTATTAGAAGCCGAATTTATGATTTGCTAGATAAGAAACGAGCAGTTTCCGATGGGGATTAACCCTTTCCAATTTTCCGTCGCGACATTTTCGACATTGTACATCGTAATACACGGACAGAAGAGTAATCGAGAGCTACACGTGGAACGGTTTTCTCAAATAATCGCTTTTTAATATTTTATATCAAGTAATTTGCCCATGTTCATTCATTCTGTATATACGCAAAGCACATTTTAAACAATCTATAATTCAGTCAGATTTCAAGATAGAGTTCTATTTATAATTTCATACGTCGTCCATTTTTATTATATTTTATTCACGCGACTAGAGAATTCGTTCGTAAACAAATCCTATTCAGGAGTTTGAATTTATCGTAGGAAGTACAATGTAATTCTTTATTTTTTTGCAGCTGAGCAGGCACGATGTCGAAAAATTCAAGTTCCTGGCGGGCCAGCCCCGGCAGACTGGAGGCCCTGTTGGTGGTGAGCCTGTTCCTGCTTCTCGTCTTGCAGCCGGATCCTTGCCGCAGCTCGCCGTCCCACCGTAGGCATCACGCCGCACAGGAGACGTCGTCGGACGCTAGGAGTTCCAGGTCGAGTGAGGAGCTCCCACGACCGGCTGCCGTTACCGGCCACCCTGACGACCCGCTAGTAGTGCACACCAGAAATGGCATGATCCGCGGCAAGTCCATGGTCGCGACAACCGGCAAGCGCGTCGACACCTGGTTTGGCATTCCCTACGCCCAGAAACCCATCGGTAAGTCTCGCGAGGCGAAGAGATATGCGGAAGAGAAAACGCTCTCTCAGGCCAAGAACTGTGCTCATAATCCTCAAGCATTCTCACATGTCAAACATAATTGGAACATAATTGGAAATAATCTATTTCGATTTTTTTTACGAACTTTCGCGATACAAAATAAAATAAAATGCTTCTGCGCTGCATTTACGGATAGCCGTGCGAATATCGACTCATCTTGGTTATAACCACTCGTGTATATAGTCCCGCTTTTGTTGTTACCTGCTCTTGTCACCAGTAAAACAAATTTATACATTTATACCTGTAGTTATATGTATGATTAGTTTATTGCCTTTCCCCGTAGGGCTTACAAGGCGTTTTTGTGAGGAACGTATACCCAAACCTCTTACAAAACATCCCCGTATTACCTGGCCATTTGCGACTTTACAATCATTATTTTCCCGCTCCCTCCCCGTACCTCTCTTTGCCTCTCTTCCTCTTCCTCTGCTTCCTCCGCGTTGCGTTCTTCTGTCTTCTTCCTTCCTGTCACGGCTTCTCCCTACTCTTGGCCCACTTTCTTGTCCTATACTTTTCACCCTCTCCTTTTCTTTTCATTCTTTCCCCCTCTATTTCCATCATCCATTCTTCGCCTCCCCCTTCCTCATCTAGCACCCACCCTACCGCTTCCTGCCAACCTGTAGTTATATAATTTCATATATTTTCCTTTGACAACATCTATTTTGACATTGCAAAAAACATAAAAAAGTATCTGTACCTATAGGGGAGGTAATCAACCTTTGAAAAATCTTTATTATCTTGGCAAATCAACATTATTTATGGCTCTCCTCTTTGAATTACTTCGAAGCCACGTACTTATGGAGCCTGTGACTTTTGATCTCGAAAAATTTCCTTTATATTGTTTGCCACATGCATCTGAAAAAAGATTTAAAAAATTACAATATTATGCATGAGAAATACTAAATACAGAATTTAAGTTGATAAGTTAATCATCATATTTATTAAAAGTAGATTAAGTGTATTTTAAGGGGGGAGCCTCATGTAACCAGTAAAAAAAATCGAAAAAATTTTATTGCACTAATCATTATAGTATAATATCTCTAGAATATGTTCCGAAAGTTTCAGAGCAAAATTCGAACTTGAAATAAGCGATTTTATACCTGAGCGTTACGCAAGTAAAGCGCGCGCTCCGAGAACTTGAAACTTTAAACGCGTTTTTCTCAAAACCATGTTTTTCAAATTGGCGTGCAAGATTACTAATAAACTATTCGACTAATCGACTTGCCCTTTGGCATGCATGTAGATAACTAAATACCATTGTCTTTAAACCTACTTGTTCAGTTATTTTATCAAATTAAATAACTTTTATTACATAATTAAAGCAAAAAATTTTTCCGTAAAAATTAAATTTTTTTTCTAAGTTCTGTTATTTTTTCAATTTTGCATTTTTTACTGAACAAATAGGTTTACCGACAATGGTAACTTATAATAAAAGTAATAAAATTTTGTATTTTTTATTCAGTGATAATTGCAGGCGCAATGCACGCCAATTGTGAAGTCCGGCGTCGCGGTCTTTGAGAATAGACTTTGTTGCTACTTATAAATAAAAAATTTTGCAATAAAAAATTTTTACATTTACAAATGTTGCTAAAACCATTACCCAAATTTCAATAAGTTTTATTTTAATGTTTCTTTAAAAAAAATTCCAGAAAATTGCCTTGTTTTCAGCGTTTTACATGAGGCTCTCTCCTTAAGACACAGCAGGACTGAAAGTAAGAGTTTCATGTTTTTTTCTCAGAATTTTCAATAACTTACCAATAATGCACGTACCACACTTTAGTGACTTGATTTTTTATTTCTGTCCCTGTTGTCCAATTGTCCAATTTGTCCAATTTGTCAAATTCAGTTGTGATGCAACCTCAGGAGAGAAAATCTTCTTACATATATTAGTAGTCATTTCTCCTTTGTGTACCCCTCTCCCAGCTACAACACTAAAATGGGATACCTGTACAGAAAAAAAGTTATTAGCAAATATTGATGTGTTGAGATGAGTTGCTAAGTTTTAATTTGTGATTTTATTAATCGACACACAGAATATGTAAGCATTGCTCTTTTAATTTTCTGTTTATTTTATTCTTTTTAATCTATTTTTTTTTTATTTTATTTTATTTATTTTATTTATTTTTTCTCTCAACTTTTTAACTACTCATTGTTATACTCTATTGTTCCTTTGTTTCTCTGTGTCAGTTTGTTGACTTATTGCTGCCACATTTGTACAATGAAGTGTTCTGCAAGCGTTTAATGGATTATTGCACTTGATAAGGACCGGAATCTCGGTCGAAACGCGTTGTGCTTGAAAATAAAGATTGCCAGATTGGTCGAAGCAAACGAGTTTTTATTGCTAAGTTTTCATAAATGCAGGACATTAATTATTTACCGCAAAATCATAGTTGTCGCCGTTTTGGAGAAACAACTCCCATTCATAAAAAGAATTCATGTCATGTAATGGAAGCAGAGTAGGCCATCCTTCTGGTTTTTTGACATTTTTGGCAGTTCTAACAAGGTCCATAATAAGATCCAGTTTATGGTCTACATTTTTAAGATTCCGCGACAGTTCTTCTTGCTTAGAGAGAACTGTCTTTAGCACAAGCACACCTGTAACATAAAAAATTGAAGCCAACATATACCCAGATAGCAAAACCTGTAAAGACAAATCACATTTTCAAAAGATGTATTATAACGTAAAAGATATATAATAGGATAGTTTTAGTATACTACCCAGTGAAAACAACTTAGTCAAAATAATGTCAAAGTCATCAAATCGACGAGGAGTATGATGTCAAAATGAGTAATCAAAATGATGGCAAAATAAATTAAAATAAGTTTACACATAAATAATACCAAATTTTATTTGTATTCCGGAAGATCGATTGTGTACTTCAAAACTTAGTGAAAATTACAAAAGTGAGCGAATTCACTAGGTGACCAATGAAATTTTAAATATTCTAGTATAAATTTGCTTACTTCTGTAATTTTTATTGTTTTAAAGTACATAATCGACTCCCAAGTAGAACAGAGAAAGTAATGATGATTTTGACGTCATATTGACATCATTTTGTAGTCAAGAGCCTAGTGCATGGCTGTTTTTACTGGGTAGAGTAGTAAAGAAAATAAGTGAATAAATGTTACAATTGCATACATTTACTTGCCGAAGATGAAAATATATCTTGATCCAAGTTTGATTCCTTTGCCGTTGAGAGCGCTAAACAAAATCAAAATGCATTAAACAAGACAGTGAGATACAACACAGAGAAACAATATCGTACAAACGTATTAAAACTAGCTATTCAAGCTAATCTGTATTTACCAGTCAATATTTTTTGCACATTCAATACTGGAGATGTTGTGACGAGTGGTTTGTTAGATGCGACAGAGCTTGAACGACTAAATGTGGCAGACTGATTGAAGGCGATAGAAAACTTGAACGACTAAATGTAGCAGACTGGTTGGGTGAGACAGAGCTTGAACGACTAAATGTAGAAGACTTTGGATCAAGTGCAAAGACAGAGACTGGACGTTGCCTAGGCTGACAAGTTGTAACGGACGTCACATTATCTGTATTATCTACCTCATCTGCAATAATAAACAAATAACATGATACACCAGCATATCTCAAAAATATTTCTAATTCCAATAGCGCTTATATATGAGTGGAGGAATTACTAAAAAAAAGATCAGGTGATCTGAATTGTACATTCATATCATACTGGTCACTAGGTCTTTCATTTTCTTTATCTATTATTCCCGGATTCTCTCGCACATGAGCCTCTGTCTCTTTTTCGTGCCGTGCTTTCTTTATTCGTTTCTGAATTCTTTTGCGAGGTTTTTCAAGTTCCATATTGATATCTTCTGCACCGCATTTTTTAGGTACTTCTACATTTCTTCCTCTGTGTCTGACCTTTCATCAATTGTACCAATTCTCCTCCATTTTTTTTAACTCTTTGATTTTTCAATCTTTGCAGAGCATTCCGTACAGAGCTACTACTTCTGATTTAAAAATGCTTTTTATAATTAGACTTTGGTGGCCTGGGTAGAGCCTTTCCCTTTTCCTTGGAAAGTGTGTGATTTTTTACCTCTTTCTCCTCCTCTTTCTCCTCATCATCATTATCATCATCATAGTTATCATTAAAAAGTATATTTCTCTTTTTTTTCTCTGTATCCTCGGGCATTGGCAGCATTACTCTGGCTTTCTTATATGAATCTTAAAATAAAACAAGCAACAAATGTTTCAACAGTAAACTTACTAAGAGTATCAGATTTTTTAGTTTAGGATATAAACTCATGATAAGTTTTTCGTACATGGAAGAACTTTCCATGTATCACTGTCTGCATACACACATGGCATTTATAATTAGATTTAATAATATATTATATGTGATATAATATATTTTATATCACACGTGCGTGGAAAGTGGCCCATTCCGCGCGCGCCATCTGTGCGACAAATAGCCAATTTCCCACGCGAGAAATTTCCCACTCGAACCCGTGCAGGAATGAGATATTCCCGCGCGTGCGGAATCGGCCATCCGTCGCACAGATAACGCGCGCGCAATAGGCCACTTTCCACGCACTTTGTAATATAAAATAGGGTGTGTAACACGTGCGGGTTGAGAATTGGACACTCGTGCGGGTGATCGCACTCGCCGTTCTCAACTTGCCGCACTTGTTACACAATAACTATAATAATATATTTAATATATATATTATATATGTATATATATAAAATTATAAATAAAATTCTGTCTAAATTTTATCATAATTAAATTATAGCTCGTGTACAGATTGTAAAATAATCCACATACCCCAACGGATAAAAAATTATTTTTAGTTGAGAAATTACAAGAGATGGAGCAGAGAAAAAATTGGATATTCTAGTTCCCCACAAGGAAGACAAATGCATTTATAAAGAATGTCAGAGAAATCATAAACAATAAAATTCTCATTCAGATTATATGCAACACAAATTCCTAAATCACTGGATGGCAATGGGTACTCATACAGATCTTTTTAGTACCTTCAAAAATTTTAACGATAATTTTCAAGCCGTTAATATCTCCAGTATTTACAATAATGTTTTGAACTAGCCCAAACATTCCATCCTTGGAAAACACAATTATTTGGTTGACTTATAGTCAGAGTATAAGATTCGTGTTCATATCTTTTATATTGCGGTATGACTGGAACTATTTTGGCTATTGGGCCATTTACATGCTTATTTATAAGACCTTTTGCTTGATTTTTAAGATAATTTTTCGTATTAACTAATTATCTTTCACATAGCCTACGACTGCTGGAGAGGCTTGGAAGATGTTTTAATAAGCCTTTTCAATCCACCTAACTTGTCTTCAAACGGATAAGCACTAAAGTTCATAAGGTTTCCAAACCTCATCACATCAGAAATCAAGTGCAATAATACATGAACGTTGTATACAACAAAACTTTTTCCAAAAACTGTGGCACTGTACTTTACAAACATGTCATTGTCTTTTATATACTGCGCCGTAAAAAATAGCGCAAAATTGTTTAGTCTACGAGATAACACCCCTCTTTTCCTAGAAAAATGTTGTTTACGACGAACGTGTCCCGACAGGTTCGATGCGTTATCGACAAAACACGCTTTCTACGCAATGCGCTATCGAGTTAGTCTTAACCATTGTGCGCCGCCTAGCGGCGTCGTTGCTAGCGAGGCCCCTCGCGACTCGACGAACCCCGCGGCGAAACCGCGAACCCCCACGCGGTCCCCGCGGACCCCCACGCGGACCCGCGGCGCGACCGCGACCGCAAACCCGCGGCGCAGGTGAGTCATCCCGGTGACTCATCCAGGTGAGTCATCCCGGTGAGTCATCCGGTGAGTCATCCCGGTGGTATGTCAAGGTCAACCCCTCCCCTCCCTCTTCCCCGCAAAATCCAATACCCCTGTGTAACCCGACACCCCCCCCTTTCCCCTCACCCTCCGCGAAATTCGATACCCCTGTGTAACCCGATATCCTTGTGTAACCCGATATCCTTGTGTAACCCGATATCTTTGTGTAACCCGATACCCCGCTCCTCCCCCCTCCCTTTCACCCCCCCGCGAAATTTGATAATCCCCTCCCTTACCCCCCCGCGTAATCCGATACCCCCCCTCCCTCACCCCCCCCCTCGGAGCTCCGGAGTTAGAACCCGCCTAGTACAACTACTAAGTAGCATATGGTGGTGAGGAAACGAGTTCAAAAGTATACTACAGTCTCTGAGAAGTGAGATACGGCGAGATAGAGTCGCTAAAACCTTTCGTTACAAAAAGTATCCTACTCCTCCCGGCTTTACCGCCAAAACTATTGGTCGTAGGAAAAAAACCTATACTTCCTTTTTTGTAGAAAATTTAATTCCCTACAATATTGCATTAAACTATTTAGCCTAAGTCTAATGGAAACCGAGATATTCGCAAAAAACCGATTTTTCACCCCTTTCTTCTAAGATGGCGGCCGAAGCACACCACGGGGGAAGTCAAAAACTTAGTATGTCATTACTGACACCCAAACAAAGCGATTAAAATTTTTTGCAGTTTTGTCCTAATTAGTCAATTTATTTGTTATTTTTAACGACGTGCCGACTGGACTATATACGCCGTCGTGCACACGAGTCTTACTGCTTTTTCAGAGCCCCGTTAATCTATCGCGCCGTTAGTGCGTTTGCTGCAATTCACCGCCCTCGCCACCGCGACGGTGAACATACGCGTTTCAGTGCGCGCTACGTGCCGCGCTATTGTGCGCCCGTTCATCTTTATCGCTGCCGTGACTGATGAACATTCTTGCATCTTGTGCTTTACGACCAAAAGTGCGACAGCTGTATAACGCCCCAAGTGCGTTCGTTAATTGTAAGCTCCAAATTGCGCTTACTAATTGCCCTCGCCACCGCGACCGGCTACCATACCCGCGTCACGTGATCAGCGCGCCCAGTACACATCACCGAATCACGTGCGCGCAGAGTACCGCGCTCACATTGTACGAGTGCGTCCACCGTAACTTTACATTGTACAGACAGACTAGTAAAGACATTTTGTGCACTACTCCACGAAACATAAGTGTCTTCTCCTAACCGCACGCCTGATTCCTGTGCTGTCGGGGTCGAACCCGGCGTCTTAGCTAATTGGCAAACCGGAGTTACGCCCGGAAACAAAATTCGCCAACATCCTTTATCGTTCTAAATTAGCGTTGCATCTTTTACCATCTTTCGAATTCTGTATTTCTGATAAACTACATCCATATACAGTAGACAGTTGTTATATGACATTAGTTTATATTATTTCCTTGTAGTACTTTCTTCAATTTAATTTCAGATCTTAAGTGACTTTTCTTTGTAATTACATACTTAAAGAATATTAAAAAACGCGTGTGTAGTAAAATATAGTTTTTAAACTATTTTTTCTTGGAAGAGATTTGTGTTAAATATTTTTTGTAGTATTTAAAATATGTCAATGTTTAATAAGTTTTTTACGAGAACGTTTTATTGTACTACCAAAAAAAAAGACTGGTATAAGTTTAAATAAATAAAAATCTTTTTATATATATATATAATATAAAACATATACAAAAATATAAATATTGTGCTAATTAATAATTCGATCCGCCTCGGTCTACTCTATATATTTTTTAAGCAGAAATCGGTAACTTTTTCACCAATCTTCGCGAAATTCAAAACAACCTTCCTTTAATGATACGTTCTATATATATAAGATTACATATATATAACTTGTACAATTTTTAGGCAAAAATCGATAACCCCTTCACCGATCATTGCCAAATTCAACACCAACCTACGTTTAATGATACTCGCGATCTATCCATAAAAAAAATTAAGCTCGATATCTCAAAATTTGTTGAAATTATGGCAATCTTGTAGATTCTTTTAGATAGAAATCGGCAACCCCTTTATTATTATTTTTATTAATTCTATTATATTCTTTATTTTTTTTACCCCTATTTTATATATAATTCTTGAAAATTTGGTAAATCAATTCTTGAGTTATAGAAATTTTAGTAAGTTTGGCTGTTTTTTTAATAGAAATCGGTAACCCCTTTATTATTAACAATTTTTATTTATTTTGTTATATTCTTCAGTCTTTTCTACGGATGATGTATTACATCGTCAATTTTCACAAAATTCAATACCGGACGAAACACGTCTTGACGCGTTTGCACACAGATCGAGACTATGGGCCTTGAATAACCTTGATGAGACTGATGAACACGCACGTACGTACAGACATGTTTACGATTCGCGACTTTGAAAATGACAATCGGACGCAGGCGTCGTGGGCGTGAGTCCAACCCCCCCTCCCCCGCCTCTCTCTGTACTCACGAGTAATGCCTCGTGCACACACTTGCCACGCTCGAGATACATTACGACGCGGTAGCCAATTATTCTTTCGCTTATACGAAAAAGCGATAAATTAACTGGCTACCGCGTCGCGTTTCGCCGTGCGCCAATCGTTGTCATGTCCTGCAAAAGCTGAATCACGCCCGTATATGCATGACGGTATCACAGCGAGCGTCTGGAGAACAGGAAATTTATATGCCCAGATTACAAGTTTTACTGCTGTCAGCAGTCACTGAAATAAACTAGAAGAAGGATTTTTTAATATGGAAAAAATGTTCATAGGAGCATACGGATAATTTGTCTTAAAGTGATCACTTGTATATAATCTTTGAAACTTTTCACAGTAAAAGATTATATATATAATATAATGTCGTGTTTTTTTTTTTTTTTTTTTTACCTCTCTACAAAGACACGAAGGCGAGTCATGTTTTTCTCATGCGAGTCAAAAATGATTTCTAAAAGATTTGAAAGTTGTAGATGTTTTATACGCGAATTGCACATTTTCACAGCAATTTTAGAAGATGCATTCTCAACAGCGCTTTCAAAGTGCTTTGCACGCGCCGCGCTCTTGTGCTACGTGCGCTTTCAAAGCGCTTTTTACGCGCATGATTGACTAAAGTGTTTTTGAGTGTTTTTCAAAGTGAATTACATGTTTTCGAGCAACGTTTTAGTCTTAGAAATTATTTTTGGCACACTATGAATCAAAATCCATCAAAATAGCCATCTGTCAAAAAAGTGCATAACTGACAGCGGTTTTGGGAAGTGCATTCTCAACAGCGCTTTCAAAGCGCTTTGCGTCAGCGTAGAATATAATCAAGAGGGCAATAAAACGAATAAAGGACATGGAATAAAAGAAGTTTCATTCGATCTCGATCGCATAATTTTCGAAGTGAACGAAATATCTCTCAGATTCGCTTGGAACTTAGAATCGATGTTTTCTAATCGACGAGAGTCGTACTTTTCTGAATTACAATAATAGCTTTAAAAAAGAGGAGCTTTTTCGTGAATTAGAAATAGATCCTAATGCCGCATTCTCCAGAGTTAATTTCGAGAAAGATTTCACTCGCAAATTTCACATTACAGGTCCGCTGAGATTTCGCCACCCGCGGCCGGTCGAGCGCTGGTCGGGCGTGCTGAACGCGACCACTCTGCCGAACAGTTGCGTCCAAATCTTCGACACGGTATTCGGCGACTTTCCCGGCGCCACCATGTGGAACCCAAACACACCGTTGAACGAGGACTGCCTGTACGTAAACGTGGTAGTGCCGTATCCCAGGCCTAAGAGTGCCGCTGTCATGGTATGGATATTCGGTGGTGAGTTCCCAGTGATGAGAATCCATCATCTCGATTCTCCCGTCCCGCAGAGCGCGATTTCGCCGACAAAATCTCCGTTTCTTACACGGACGGAGATGACTCCAAAGAATTATCAAAATTTCCTTTGTTTGAGAAACACATCTCTAGCTGTCACCCTTATTCTTTCAGGCGGTTTCTACTCCGGCTCGGCTACCCTTGACGTGTACGACCACAAGACTCTAGTATCGGAGGAGAACGTGATCTTGGTGTCAATGCAATATCGCGTGGCCAGTCTTGGCTTCCTATACTTTGGCACGTCTGACGTGCCCGGTAATGCTGGTCTCTTTGACCAAATGATGGCCCTGCAATGGGTGCGCGACAACATCGCCGCGTTCGGTGGCAACCCCGAGAACGTGACGCTCTTCGGCGAGAGCGCTGGCGCGGTTTCCGTCTCCATGCATCTTCTCTCTCCACTGTCCAGGTCTGTTTCAATTGTTTATCTACTTATAATTTATAACACTAGAACACACAGACACGCGCTATTATCTTTAATATTATATACTGTTACTGTTACATTTATTTACCCCTTGATACATGTACAAAAAAACCACAATAATTATGATAACTTTTAATTATTACAAAGTTATTAAAATGTTAAAATTCTACATTTAAATTAAATGAATGTCGCCTCTTTCCTTCACTAAAGAAAGAAACCTGCGATTCCAGGCACCTCTTCAACCAAGCCATCATGCAGTCGGGCTCGCCGACCGCGCCGTGGGCGATAATCTCGCGCGAAGAATCGATTGTGCGCGGCATCCGGTTGGCCGAGGCGGTCGGCTGTCCGCACAATCGCCACAATCTGCGCGAGGTGATCGACTGTTTATTGACGAAGGACGCGGAGGACCTGGTGAAGAACGAATGGGGCACTCTCGGGATCTGCGAGTTCCCGTTCGTGCCGGTGATCGACGGTGCGTTCCTTGATGAAACGCCCCAACGCTCCCTCGTCACATCGTCCTTCAAGAAGACCAACATCCTGATGGGCTCCAACACCGAAGAAGGCTTCTACTTCATTATCTATTACCTGACGGAGCTGTTCCGCATCGACGGCGCCGAGGATGTAAAGGTGACACGCGATCAGTTCATCAGCGCCGTCTCCGAACTGAATCCCTACGTGAATCAAATTGGCCGTAACGCAATCATCTATGAGTATAGCAACTGGCTGCATCCGGACGATCCGCACGCAAATCGCGACGCCCTCGACAAGATCGTCGGCGATTACCAATTCACCTGCAACGTCAACGAATTCGCCGGCCGTTATGCCGATAGTAGTACTGTCTACATGTACTACTATAAGCATAGGTAAAGAAAAGATCGATTTTCGTAATTTCGTTTTTTGTAAATATTTTAAAAAATATTAATTTTAAAAAAGGAGCAATTCCCTAGGAAACGTTCCCTAGAATGTATAAGAATATTTGTAATAAATATTCTTATATAATCCTCTTCTAAAAAGAGCATATGTCGTATAGGTATTGTTGTCACTTTTCCGCGATGCCGATTGGTTCTCTTGCTGCGCTTACTTCATTTGCAGCTGTCATTGTATATTTTGACAGTTGTGTGTATCAAAGGTTAATAGTGTAATAGTAACAGCATAATGTTAAAGCTAAATAGCGCGCGCGAAGCGCGCGTCTGTAGTGTCTAGTCCATATCTAAAAAGGAGATGTAAAATTTATTGTTGTCGCTTTTCCGCGATGCCGATTGGTTCTCTTGCTGCGCTTACTTCATTTGCATCTGTTTTTGTATATTTTGACAGTTGTGTGTATCAAGGAGTTAATAGTGTAATAGTAATAGTCTCCTCCTCTTCTAAAAAGGGCATGTCATAGGTATTGTTGTCACTTTTCCGCGATGCCGATTGGTTCTCTTGCTGCGCTTACTTCATTTGCAGCTGTCATTGTATATTTTGACAATTGTGTGTATCAAGGGTTAATAGTGTAATAGTAATAGCATAATGTTAAAGTTAAATAGCGCGCGCGAAGCGCGCGTCTGTAGTGTCTAGTATAATAAATATTAGTAATAAATATTACAATTAATTATAATATTTATCACTAAAAAATATTTGTAACCCTCTCTTGCATGTGTAGGAAATTTCATTAAATTCAGAATTTTCGAGTTTGCGAGGTTCCCTTTGTTAGTATAATTAATAATTGAAAATTGATTTATGATTTATAAATGTTTTATTTATACTTTATTTATACTAGTTTCACATCCCTATTAAGCACCTAAAGAGAAAATATGCAAAAAAAGACTAAAATTTTTGCATACACCTAATATTTCCTAAATTGCGTACGATTAAAAAAACACGACTTGTACCAGATCCAGGAATAATCCATGGCCGCGATGGACCGGAGTCATGCATGCCGACGAGATAAGCTACATCTTCGGAGAACCGCTAGATTCATCCAAGGGCTACACGCATGAAGAGGTGCAGCTCTCAAAGAGGATGATGAGATATTGGGCGAACTTCGCGAAAACGGGGTAAGGCGAATAATTAATTTAACCTTTTTGTATGTGATTTCATATAGGCACGGCAATATATAACATGTAATTTGTATGATCGGTCAGGGATCCGAACATTGGCGAGAGCGGCGAACTGACTCTGGCTTACTGGCCGCCGCACACCGCTGCCAATAAAGAGTACCTGACCTTGGACCTCAACAATACAGAGATCGGCAGCGGTCCCAGAGTGAGACAGTGCACTTTCTGGAAGAAGTATCTGCCTCAGCTGCTCGCCGCTACGTGTAAGTGTCCCATCGGGACTACACGCGAACGAAAACGACAAAGGGTCGCGATTCATCGAACTGCCGAGGTCCTCGACGCATTACGCCCGTATCACACTAGCAATTGGCGATTGCGTCTATGTTTGCATTTACGTCTCTTGACCAATCAGAAAGTAGCTGCTGGCGATTGCGATTCACCCCACTCGGCATGTAATATTTCGGAAACATTTCTACAAAATTCCAATTAAAATATTACATCTTTCATTAATATTTCAGAAATATTTCACGACCGTTTCTACATCATTTCGGCAATGTTTCAATGTCCGCAATTATTTCAAATGCAACCATGCTGAAAGATTTCGGCAATATTTTGGTAATATTATGAAATATTTCTGAAATATATCTACGAAATATTGCAGAAACACTTCAGAGATATTTCAAATACATTTTACACTGAGAGAAATGTTTTGTATTAACAAACAAAATTTTGTTACTGACACAAAAACTATTTGTTGATATGTGAAAAATGAAATATTTTGTTACCGGAACAAAAAAAATATATTAAGCCATGTGCGCGTATAGCCGCCGCGCGTTTGTCCGAAGTCTGCTCTCTCAGTCGGTTACTCATCCAAGTAGTATACCGGCACCTTGTTGGTTGACATCGATGATACAGGGTAGTGGTGATCTCTGAAGCTTCTTTCTTTCTTATACTTGCTTATTTTGATGAGCATAAAGCTATCGCATAACAATATTAACAATTAATAGGGGAGAGTTGGCAATTACCGAGCCCCTAAGAACCGAAGCGTATATCTAAGCTCAGAAGTGCTTCAAAAAAACAAACTGTGCAGTTTTAGATAGGTCATTTATTTGGCTATCCATATATCATAGCAATAATCTTGAAAGTTAAACACAAACTGAAATATTAGTAATTTTCCAAAAAATGAGAAAACGCGGTATTATCATACTAGTCTGATAATATCGTGACCAGGTCTGATAAAATCGTGCCCAGTTTAATAAAACCGTGCCTATAAAAATTACTCTGGCTTCAGCCAGTGACATGAAGTAGAACACAATAACAAAGTGTTTTTTTATATTTATGCATTAATATTGTCTGGTAGGTACCTACATATAAAAATAAGTGAATGTGTTAACAAATAACGATCATTATAAATTCAAATCAAAACCTAAGCAACAATCTTTTCTGTATAAGCATCTTACATTGTAAACTAAACAGTCTTGGTAACTCTTAACACACAGTTATCGTTATACCTATGAGTATTATATCTTGGGCGTGAAATTATCAAACTCAATTATTTCACTTTACAACCTTAAAATATACATATAGGAAAGAAACGCGTGTTTTTTTCTAAAATCACTTTGCAACCTAATTTTATAGTGTTTTAGTCTATCAAATCCGTCAAATTTATTTCTCTAATGTAAATATTATATTACTCACCTCTTATCGAAACTACCAGCAAAATTGCAACGAGCAAGCAGAGAAGCTTCCAGAGCGCACTGTGTTTACATGGACGGCCGGAACGCATTGACGGCGCATGCGGGTGGGTATTTCGTGTTACTCTATGATGGCTGGATTCGGGGAGCGCGTTATTAGCGCTATTTGCTTATTCTATCCTTGTTTTACACCTGATGAGTGATAAAGACAGAATGATGCAATAGCGCTAATAACGCGCTCCTCGAATACAGCCGATATTAACATCATTGTAGGCGCGTAATACAAATAGTTATTGAGATAAACAATGGCGCGGAATTGTCAACCGCGCGGTAATTGCCAACTCTCCCCTACAGATATACGAATAAATCTTTTTTGCTAGTCAACGTCGAATATTATTTTATATTAAATATTATTAAGTATTTTTTTTTATATTTTATATTAAAAATACCATATGACAAAATTTAGAATATCAGAAAATTCTTAATAAAAGAGAAAAAATGCAATAAAATGTAATAATTATATTATAATAAATTTAATTTTTTATAAGTTCTGAAGTCTGTCAGCAACTTTTTGGAAATATTACAAATACAATGTTGTATGTGAAACATTCAAAAATATAACGCGTGCAATGTAAATTTAAATAAAAGTTTATCATGTATCAAAAATGTTTCTAAACCATTACATCTGCAATATTGTAGAAATTCACTGCCTGCAATTCAATTTTTCATTACTTACGCAATCTTTCAGAGATTTTTCAGAAATATTTTAAATGCAATGTTGCGTTTGATATGTTATAGAAATATTATTTGTGCAATGCAAACGTAATATTAGTTTTATAATGTTTCAGAAATATTTCTGAAATATTGCATCTGCTACATTTTTTTGCAATATTACAGAAACTTACAAATATTGTAAACAACTTTCTGAAAGATTTCAGAAATATTGTTAATGCAATATTATAAAAAACATGATGCAAGTACATTTCTGAAATATTTCCGATGCATAGTTACAAATGAAATGTTAACGAAATATTTTTGCACCATTTCCGAATATTTCAATATTTCAGCAACATAACATGCCGAATGGGACACGATTTCCGTTCTGATTGGTCAAAAGACGTAAATACAAACGTAAATGCAATCGCCCAATCGCTAGTGTGATGAGCATTACTCAGGGGAGACCAGGATAGTAAATTTTTACGAAAATTTACAACTATCTGCTAACGTTTGATTTGGGATTGGAAATTTGATATTGAGACAAAATGAGAATAGGGTAACTCCTGTATTTACGCCGTACGGGGTTTTACGCCGCAGATGTCAGAAAAAATAAAAGGAATGAAGGACTTGCTCGCAATTATTCTGTTATGTGCCTTTATTTATTTATGCTATATTAGTATTGTGTTATAATTTCAGTTCTTTATTGTTATAATATTAACGAAACTGTCGTAAATCGATTTCTCACCGTAGTAAGAAGCGCGATCTTGTATTACGACCTACGTAAAATGATTACTGTAGGAAATGTAAAAGATTTAATGGTTATTTCATGATACATAATAGGGGTATTCAAATAAGTTAGAGTTTAACGGTTTGACAGGTTATGTCGGGTTAAAGTCGGGTAAAAAGTTAATTTTTAAACTTGTAACTCAAAGATTAATGTGATAGGTTAATGAGTATCACTTATGTATTTTGCATAACCTTAAAGAGTAGCGCGCCCAAAGTTATATTAATTAACTTTTTACTTGACTTTAACCCGACATAACCTGTCAAACCGTTAAACTTTAACTTATTTGAATACCCCTAATAAGTGTAGAGGGATGGTATAAATGATGGAATACAGCAAAATACAAGTGCATAACTTATCTTGTATTTTTTGTTTAACTTATTAATATCTTGTA